>NW_003546308.1:310866-335779 GCF_000090795.2 Amphimedon queenslandica | reverse complement strand
CTTTAAATGATTTGATGCTGAGGCTGCAAATAGTTGAAATATTTTGAGACAGTAATGAGCTGCTTAGCAGTCAATAACAGATCAAGTTACATAACCGTGAAGTAAATACCTGAAGTGAAATAAAACCGGAAGTTCATTGAAACAGGAAGTGACGTCATTTAATTGTAGTAATAAAAGTTTAATGATGATTATGCATGCATTATTTTTAATTTATTACCTCTGATTTAATTTCCTTAGCCTACATCTCATCATTCATGGCTTCAATACTGTCCAGTGAATGGTATCTTAGTACAACATCTGACACGGAAACACAACATGATTAACAAAAATGATAATAACAATAATTATCAGTTATGAGAATAATGATGAAGAGACGTTTATTATTATTATTATTATTTACTATAATTACTATTTTGCGTTTTGTTATTATTACTCTATTATTATTTTTAATTATTATTATTAAACTGTCATTTCATTGGGTTTCTCTGGTAACTCAAATTCTAAAAAGAGAGAGAGAAGGAGAAAGAGAGAGAGGGAGAGAGAGAGAGGGAGAGAGAGAGAGAGGGGGAGAGAGAGAGAGAGAGAGGGAGAGAGAGAGAGGGAGAGAGAGAGAGGGAGAGGGGGAGAGAGAGAGAGAGGGAGGGAGAGAGAAAAGTAACTCAATAGAGACAATACTACACAATGTACCTTGAGATCCTGTTGCCTGTGATGAAGTTGTTGATGAAGATCCTTCAGAGTCACGTGAGGGGGACATACGATCACGTGGCAATTGGCCAATGGGTAACAGGACGGGGGAAGTGGGACGAATAGGAAGGAACTCATTCGAAGGGACTCTCTTTTTCATTTTAATTTTCTTACTAATCCGACGTACTATCTTGCCATGAGCTTGAGGCTAAAGAATAACAGACAAATGAATTTAATTTTAATTATATTTCTCTCTCTATTACCTCTGAGGAGGAGCGTGAAGTTCCTTCGGATAACAATGATGAGAACTCCAGCTTTAACAATCGTCTTAACTAATGAAAATTATTTTATAAAGCAACTGCATGACAATCATTAATAATGCAGAATTATTCTATAGGTATAATGTGAACCAGCACCAATTATAAATGATTATATCTATGTCTTGTTTTTAATTTTTTTAGTAAATCTTTTCTAATAGATATTTTGTTTCAAAACTTGGCCCAAGACAATGGACTATACATAGTGGATTGTTGCTCTTACCTCTTGGTTTGATGGCGATACCTTCAGAGCCAGTGAGAGACTGTCAATATCAAAGTCGTGATCTAATGCCAAAACTCCTCCGTGAATCCCAGACTCAAATAGGTTGTGGGCGTGGTCTTTCAATCCAATTGACTCGGCCCACTTGATGACGTGACTGTTTGTCCAAAATACAACATCTAAAAATGAATAAAAACGCATAATTCTCTTCATTAAAAATCCAAATTTGGCCGGAATCAGCTCAAACTTTCTTCACAACATAAGTACATGTATATGCATCAGAAGAAATTACAAAATGGAGAATTCTCTTTTGACAAAATTTGGCCTGAGAGTGCAGGCCCAATTTTAAAGCATTTTTAAAATTCAAAAATTAATTATCATTAAAAAAATTATAATACAATGTATTATTACCTCTATGAAGTGCAAGATTTGAAAAGTGAAACTCAAGCTCCTAAAGTGTACGATAAAAATAAAATTAAACATGATATCATATTACATCACATGACATCACACCAGAACCAACCTGACGATTATAGTTAAGTCTCTTGAGAACACTGATGCCATACTGGAGGCTGTTCCGATGCGAAGAGTCTAAAACCTTTAAGACCATCCGTAAATCCTTCTTTGTGAGATGCTCAAGCATTCGTGCATCAATCAAACACACTCGAAATATATCCTAAAAATGAGGCGTGGCACTAGTTAATTAATAATTGGTCCGATAAACTGACTGAGTATTGTGGGAGACCAATGCTTGGGAGCCAGTAGTCACTGATCCAATGATGATTCATAGCACCGTAATACGGGACCTGTAGGGATTGGACACAGAGAGAGACAAAAATAGGTCAATATAATTATGGCAAAAAGATATGAATTTAAGGGAGATGATGACACAAAGTATACAAGATTATTTATTGGCAAGAGTAAATGTAATTGCATTGGCAAATTTGTTAGCAGAAAGTAATTGGTGAATTTTATATGGCGATTTCTTTACAGAACTGCCAATTGTCAATACTAATTTTCTAGCCAATAAATTATTTCATTTTGACACAGAAATTTACATGTGAAAAAAAGAGAGAGGAAGGAGAAAGAGAGAGTGGATAGTATATTTACTGATTGTTGTGGTAGCGATGATGTTATGGTAATGATTTCTTGAATGGCTAGTCTCAGTTTTAATCTGTGCATACTGTTGGTTATGCCCAGCATCTGACTTAACTCGACTTCTGTCAACGACTGAAAAAAATAAGAAAAGAAATAAACTTAAGGAATCAAAACAAGCTATTTTTAAATAATGCTTTTAAAGAAATAAGTGGCAGACTTTTTTAAGCCCCAAGGCCCACAATCACCATTATTATTGCTCTTTTATTATAAAGAATTGCATGTTTGTGTGTGTGTGTGTGTGTAGTACCTCCATCATCTCTCCTGACTTTACACTGCTTTTCAAAGCTGATATATACCAAGAAGGTACAACCACCCAAGCCTATTAACAATAGAAAGACCAATAGCACTGTACATGAATGCACATACACAAGTACATGTATACACATAAAGGAGGAGGAAGGGGCTTACCTCCAACCAAGCCATCACTAGTTCTTTAGTCCACGTATAAAAGGATACACTTGAATTGATTGCTGTCTGTACCATTTCTCTCCTAAAACAAACAGGAGCTATCATAAACACTTAATGAGCATAACATCTTACTAAAAATGTCCTTAATAACTGATAATGTACAAAAATTTGTGGTGATTTTGAAGCCATTTTTTGGGATAAAAACCATGGGCTATAGCCTTTGCTTTAAAAAAAAATTGGCCTGTTTTTTAAATTGCTCATAACTCGAAAAATATTTGTCGTAATTGGCTCAAACTTCATACATAGCATAAAGACATCAATGTGTATCAGAAAATGTAATTAAAATTGGAGATGATTTCGGAGCCATTTTTTAGAAAAAACCATATGGGCTATAGCCTTGGGTATTTTTCAGAATTTTGACGTTTTCTTAAAATGGCCGTAACTTGAAAAATTGAAGTCAGAATCACCTCAAACTTTCTACACAGCATAAGTACATCAATATGTATCAGAAAATGTAATAAAAATTTGGCGTAATTTCGGAGCCATTTTTTGAAAAAAACCATGGACTATAGCCTTGGATATTTTTCAGAATTTTGGCATTTTCTTAAAATGGCCATAACTTGAAAAATTGAAGTCGGAATCAGCCCAAACTTTCTGCATAGCATAAGGACATCAATGTGTATCAGAAAATGTAATAAAAATTGGAGGTGATTTCGGAGCCATTTTTTGGAAAAAACCATGGGCTATAGCCTTGGGTATTTTTCAGATTTTTGAGGTTTTCTTAAAATGTCCATAACTTGAAAAATTGAAGTCAGAATGAGCTCAAACTTTCTACACAGCATTAGTACATCAATATATATCAGAAAATGTAATAAAAATTTGGCGTGATTTCGAGGCCATTTTTTGGAAAAAAACCATGGGCTATAGCCTTGGTTGTTTTTCAAAATTTTGGCATTTTCTTAAAATGGCCATAACTTGAAAAATTGAAGTCAGAATCAGCTCAAACTTTCTACACAGCATAAGTACATCAATATGTATCAAAAAATGTAATAAAAATTTGGCATGATTTCAGAGCCATTTTTTGGAAAAAACCATGGGCTATAGCCTTGGTTGTTTTTCAAAAATTGGCTCATTTAAAAAAAAATGCTGATACATATAACTTGTCAGAATCAGCTCAAACTTTCTACACAACATAAGTACATGCATATGTTGTATCAAAAAAATCATAAAAATAAAGAATTCTCTCCTATTCATTTTTCGCAAAATTTGGCCAAAGACTCTGTACTATTTCATAAAAAATCCAATACATGTACATGTACTGTACATGCATACAACATACACATGTACATGCATGTACATTGTATATGCGCTACTAATCTACTACACTAATATAAATTAAATCAAAATGTTGCTAAAATAACATTACTTTGTCTTTAATTGTTCGCTGGTCAATAAAGACGGCTCTTCATTATATATGACCACATCAGAGAGATCAAATGACATCCTTGCCTGCTGGACACCAGCAGATGATGGAGCAGGAGTAACTGGAGACAGCGAACCTTAATTACAAAACAAAGATCAATCATAATTAGGAGAAATGACAATTACTACACAGCATATACATGTACATGTGCATGTACATGTACATGTACATGCACATGTACATGTACATGAGTGCTACACTGTTAGATCTAGAAATAGACCAATCTAACTAAAATGGAAAACTTAAGAATACCTAAGCTAAATCTGTACATGGAGGATTTAAATATGGCTAAATAGGCATAGGGTAAATATGAATAGGCCTGCTAGATTTACATGTACAATGTACATGTTTATGCAGCACTGTGTGGTCGTGAGTGTTAATCAAGTGTGGCTGAAACAGCTGTAAAGTGTTAATTCGCTAACCAACTGGAGCGCTGTTACGCTTGTCTTGTTTCTGCTTCCCTCCTAAGCTGCTGCTTGAGGACTTGCGACGGAAAACCTTCTTCATTGAAGAGCTCAAAGCCTTCCCTGTGGCTCGGGATAAGGAATTAGGCTTCGACTTTGGACTATGAAAAAAGAAAAAAGAAGGGGAGAAATATTAAACACATACAATGTACATAATACAATGTTTATAATGCAATAAAAACACTTTAATGATTACAATGTGTAGTACTAAGTATACCTTCCGTCTTCATTTGATCTTGATCTTAGTTTCATTCTAATTGGAGATGGTGGGGGAGGAGATCCAGGCTATGAAAAATATTAATAATCATTTTGAATATAGAGGGGTGTGGTTTAAGGCGTGGCTTACAGGAGGAGCAGATTCTGCAGTGTGAGATGAGCCTGAAGTGAGGTACTGTATTTCATAAGAACTGTCTTCTTCATCTTCCTCGTCTTGGACCTCACCATCCATGTGCCTGTAATAGAAATACATAATTATTATAATAAAAATAATAACATTTAAAATTGTATTATTTAAATCAAAAAATTAAAGCAACAAAACACTTAAATTTTAAAGTAATAATAATAATAATAATAAATAAATAAAACTTTCATTACACTTAATCATTATGCGCATTGTAATTTTTTACTGTAAGGCGCCTTTTTTCAAGGGCTGTAAATTTCGCGATTTTTCTTTAAATTTGCGAAAATTGCTTCAGCAAAAATCAAATTAATATGGTACAAGATGGCAGACGGGCATAAATTCGCGAAAATTAAATCCGTAAAATAAAAATCTGTGAAACCTATAGCCTCCGAAAAAAAAGGTGCCTACGGTATTAAATAAACCCCAGCCACTAACAAGGAAAGAAAACACACACACAGAGCCAGTCCTTACTCTAACTCCTGATCCAGTAAGGTCACTTGTCCTTCAAGAATCGACATGAGTCTAGACACTGCCCCAGGCTCCGAGAAATCCCAGCCACTTCTATCCCCGCTTGACTCAGACATGGAGCTATTAACAGAAGATGACTGATTGGCTGATTTGGTAGGCGTGGCCTCAGTCGATGACGGGATACCATCGGACGCTCGTTTCCACTTGGCCTGATCTAAATCGGTAGCTTTACCAGTTCTCAGTACGACCGAGGATTGCTGTATGTCATTCACTCTTTGCTGTGCTTGCTGGAGCTCACGTCTCAGTTTAGCAATTTGCTGTAAGAGGGAGACATTGTCCTTTTGACAGGTGGAGAGTTCAGACTTTAGACCTGCCATCTCTTCTGACATAGAATTCTAAGAGTTAAGAATTATAAAGAGTGAGACAGTGAGTGAGGAAACAGACACAGAGGAGTAATACAAGTGTAACCCTTTACTATAAACCAATCACACACACACACATGTACATGTACATGCACATACATATAATACAGTAATATAAGACAGTATAGAGCTATGGTGATAATGGCAATACATTATTCTTACATGCACATGTGTATTATTATTATTATTCATTAATGCTCATAGTAAATATGTGGCTTCTATACCTTCTCATCTATCAGTGCTTTCTTTTCCACTACGTGTGCTTTGAGTCTTGTGCTTGATTCCTTTAGCATTCGCTCTACAGTTGCTTGAAGCTTCTCTATGTGCTCATCATTCACCTTCTCCTTCTCTTGTAGCTAAAGAGAGAGAAGGAAAGAGTGAGGGTTAGAAGAAGGGGCAAGGGGAGAGAGAGAGGGGGAGAGAGAGAGAGGGGGAGAGAGAGAGAGGGGGAGAGAGAGAGAGAGAGAGAGAGAGAGAGAGAGAGAGAGAGAGAGAGAGAGAGAGAGAGAGAGAGAGAGACTCACTGCTAGCAGTTCTTGTGTCTTGCTTTCAAGTGATGACTCTAAGCTCAGTATCTTACTACTGTCCTTCTTTTGTTCAGCCTGTGAGTTGGGCATTAATAAGAACAGAATAATACAATAAAAAGACTGAGGATAGACTCAACACGGAGTCACACCCAACACACAGTATTCAAAATTACTAATGACA
Organism: Amphimedon queenslandica; assembly: GCF_000090795.2. Lineage (NCBI taxonomy): Eukaryota > Metazoa > Porifera > Demospongiae > Haplosclerida > Niphatidae > Amphimedon > Amphimedon queenslandica. Next base: position 329,047 of record NW_003546308.1, on the reverse strand, counting down.
CACACAAATAAAGGATGAGAGATTTAATCAACAATCAATGTACAATACAATACACACACAAAGGCAGAAAGGCTAATATTCCACTACTAGACAACAGTACTGATATACCATACATGTATATGTAAATGCAGACTTTAAAGGGATAAAATAAGCTTAGGCGTGTACAAACAATAGTATAGATTACATTAATTTTTGGCTGTGATTTCTCAATAATAACTCTTACTTCAGTTAATTCCAGGAATTGCTGTCTGAGTTGTTCTTCGGTCATTGATCTTGCCTCCTGCAGTGAGTCCTCTTTCTGTTTCAATAATGCTTTGGAGTCTTCCTGTTGCTGCAAGATCAATAAGAAGAAATGAGCATAAGGTCATTCTATATCATATGAATCTTTCCGTCACTCTTATAACTCCCTTAAAATAAATGTACATGTGTACACTCTCCCTTCTTCATCTCTCTCTCTCTCTCCTCCCCTCCCCCCTCTCCCTCCCTCCCCCTCCCACCTCTCTCTCTCCCTCTCTCTCTCTACCTGTTGAAGTTGTCCCTGTATTACGGTGAGTCGATTTTGTAGCTGCTCATTCTCTGAGCGAGAGTGTTCCAGCTCTTCTTTACAATTGCACAGCTCCTCCTGCAAAAGGGACACCATTTCCTGCTGAACAGCATTCTGAAGAATTGAGGAGAAGAACAATTGAATTCCAATAGATTAATTTGATAACAATTATTTTATAATTAGCTGCCAGTCAGTAATCACTTTAACTGAAGCCAAGCCCAAGCAATGTACAAACAGCATAAACAATAAATAAAACAACAATTATTAATAATGAATAATAAAAAATAATAATGAATAATAATGAATTGCTGATGAATAATAATGAATTGCTGATGAATAATAATGAATAATAATAAATTATACTTATGAATAATAATAAGCATGGTGCATCACTGAATGTACTGTCTATAACTTCTGCCAAAAATGATTATTGTTTAAAATATTACCAAACAATGTCTGCTGACACAAAACACATATACATGCTTATACGTGTTACATGCACATACAATGTAGAAGCAATTACATTGTGTATACACCAGTACATGGAAGTGATGGAACAATTATATAACAAGAAAGAGAGAAAAAGGTCACATGTGCATGTATATGTACATGCACATGTACATGTAATTCAGAGCGTAATTCTTACCTTCTGAGCCTTTTCCAGTTCACCTTTAGTGACATGAAGATCCCTCAGTGCAATCTCAAGATCATCCTCTGCCTCTTGTACCCTCTGGGTTAACTCATCTCTCAATTGAAACGCCTAAAGACAAAGAGGAAAGAATAAAGAGGAAAGAAAACAGCTTATTCACAACAATCAATAATAGTACATGTACTATTGATGTAATGTGATAAATAATCACATTCATCATAGCCAAACCACACACATACACATAGTGTCACATGCTTGTACATTATATTTAATTTCAAGCTTGGTAATATAATTTAAGAAATAAGTCACCCCAATCCAAGCAATAATGAATTCATTATTATGTGTGCGTTGCTGATATAGCAATAATTAGAGTGTGACAGGTAGTGCTGGTAGTAATTGTCAAGCTTTTCACAAGCAAGCTGTTCACAATATGTGACAATGAACAACCAATGATGAGCAAATGGCTTTGATTGTTAATAGAGAAAGAGAAAGGGATGGGGAATAAAAGATTAAAAGATAGAACAAACCCAATACACTACCGTAAAACCTCTCGTTTAAAAGACTCTAAAGCAAGCACCTACATCTATCGAATTGTACCAATTACATTCTTTACTGTATAAAATCACTTCGCATAAAGGACACTTCTTATAACAGACCAACTTCCTTGTCTCAAATTGCCCATTATAATAAAGGTTACTCTGTATTACAATGCCTTACTTCTTCAAGTTCTGCTGCCTTCTCATCAAGTGAGAACTGAAGATCAGAGAGTGCTTGATCTTTCTCGTGTAGTAAACTCAATTGCTCTTGAGTGAAACCAACTGAGTCATAGTCTCTACTCATTCTGTAGGAGTCTCTCTGAGCTATCAGCCTTTTCATTCGTCTTGTCTCTTCTTGCAATGCCTTTATCTGTATCATAAAATATTTTAAAAATTTATGAATTAGGTCATTTTTAATGTCAATAATTACATTTATGACCACTACATGAATGTGGGCATGCGTGCATGCCTACCTCTTGATTGGCTAATACAAGTTCCTCGTCAAGGATCGAGTTTTTCTCATTCGCACTTCTGAGCCTTTCCCGAACCTAAGGAGGAGGAAGAGGAGTTAGTCTAATCATATCTTAATCTCTCTCTCCTTCTCCCTCTATCTCTGTCCTTCTCCCCCCTCTCTCTCTGTCCTTCTTCCCCCACTCTCTCCCCCCTCTCTCTCTCCCCCTCTCTCCTTCTCCCTCATATTCTCTTCACTTTCATTCCTCTTCATCGCGCTTACCTTTTCATCCAGAGCCTTATGATGATCAAAGAGGCTCTTCAAAGCTTTCAATACCTCAACTTCAGAGGAGACACCAGTATTAGCAGTCTGCCTCTTAAGTACTGTTACCCTCAAGGACTTCTCGTGACGAGCAACAAGACACTCCAAATGCTCAAGGAGGAGCTTCATGTTTGCTCTCTCGGCCTTTAATTCCTGAACCTCTTCCTCTTTTGCAAATATTGCCTCTTTGGCAGACGAGAGGTCTCTAGCTAGTGATGCTATCTCATTTGCTATCGGCCATTTTTGTATTTCTTCCATTCGCCCGTTGGTAAGTGTGCCGTTGGTTTTAACCTCCTCAAGCATTAGGTGAAGTTTCTCTTGATCCTAAAAATAGGAACAGGAAAGAGAGAGGAAAAAGAAGAGAGAGAGACATTAAAAAGGAAATGTTATTTTATTGTGTCTCGTTTGATCATGGAAAAAGCAAGGATCATTAGTCATGATTTTGGTAAAGGACAAATCTCCCAGCAATTAAAATACTCTAATGATACGCTTAACCCACCTCTTCCCTTGACAGGAGAGCCTGTAGCTGCCTTAGAAGGATGGCATTATCTGTTTCTATTTGGGAGAGGCGATGTGACATGGTCTGGTATGCTTCCTGTGTCTCCCTTAGTTTATCCATTAACTTCTCTCTCTCCTAGAAAAGAGAGAGAGAGGAAGAGAGAGAGAGAGGGAGAGAGAGAGAGAGGAAGAGAGAAAGAGAAAGAGAGAGGAAGAGAGAGAGAGAGGAAGAGAGAGAGAGAGGAAGAGAGAGAGAGAGGAAGAGAGAGAGAGAGAGGAAGAGAGAGAGAGGAAGAGAGAGAGAGAGAGAGGAGAGAGAGATGCAATAGAGGATGACACAAGAAGTAAGAGGGTCTGTTACTTCAAGCATTGATATCATGAGTTGTTCTAATCGAGCGCTCTCCTCCTCTGGGCTAGGACTAGCCTCATCAATAGTTGGGAGTACCTCGCACATTCTGACACTTACCTACTACCGCCTGTAATATAGAGCCATAAATATCAATGAATACCAAGTACAATAATGACCATCATACTTAAGGACACATGCAGGGAGTAGTAGACCTACCTATAATATAATCCTATTAAAAATCTTAGACTTAGTCTCAGGGGTTTAATTTAAAGTCGAGTCCACTCATGCTATAAGAGAGAAGCCGTCTATTACCAATCCTTAGCTGCCCTGTCTCCCTCTCCTCTGTTCAATATAGTGATTCCTTTTACACTAGCACTGATGACTCGTATAGTATCTCATTCCTAAAGAGAGTGGGCCATTCCGGTAGGAGGAGGAATGGGAGGGGTTGTGGGTGTAACTAATAGCCAAATAGGCGTGGTCTTTCTCACGTGAGAATTGCGTGATTCAATTCAGTGTCTTTCCCTGTTTCCCATCTCTTTCTCTTCTTCTCTTTCTTTCCAGTGCCTCTTCTAGGAATAGTACAGTCTCCTCTATTGACTATAATGGCCACTGGAGGTGGATCAGATAATAATGATAGGCCCAGGATGTGGCGTAAGAGAGAGCACGAGCATCTAATTGATGATGGTGCTAGTGAACGCTCTCTCCGTCCTAGATCTACTAAAGCACCAAGAAGGAGGACATCAGAGCCTTCAGCGTACGTGTATAAACGTGTATTATAATTTTTGGGGCTGTGGGCTTGGTTGGATCAATATTAGGTTCCAATGTACGCGTACAGAGGTCTACTCCAATGTGGTATGTGGTAAGTACTGCAGACACCTGTTGGTGTTCAGTACTGTTTATCCTATTGTCCCTTGTGACACATTAATGCTTATTGGTGGCAATGAGGCCTGTCTGTGTGCTTGCGTCCCAAGTTTTAATGGAAGTTGAGCATTTTAAATCAATTTAAAGGGATAATTACACGAAGCCAGTTTCACTTTTATAATAATTTATTATTTTTATTCTAGAGTTGGAGCGCGTACATGTACATGGTAGTTTACATTGCAAACTCTTACTTTTTAAAACCTGTTCAATTTATTTCATTTCCATCATTGTGCAGCATGTCATGCCTGTATTATGTATACAGTTGCTCCTCCTGGATTTTGTGCAGTGATTTACAATTTTTCTACTTGCCAATCTTCAATAGCAAATTACACCTGCTGGCCCTCCTATACGTAGCCTACATTAGCTGCCTGCTTCATCCACCCATGATGCCACACATTGCTTCAGCTTATGCACATGTTCATGAATCAATATAAATCATGGGGAAATGTATGTACATATACAAAATGTATAATGCTCTTACTGTTATTATTATTATAAAAATGCTATTATTATTATTATTATCATTATTATTAATATTATTATTATTATTATTATTTCCCTCTGCAGTAGGCCTCCTACCCCTCGGCCAGTTGATCCTCCTGTAATTGATCTTACGGTACCTTCACTTGAGACTATTAGAATTGACGTCAATCTCCATCAGCCTCCCTCCTCTCCCCCTCCTCCTCCCTCCTCCTCCTCCTCAACCGCTCGTCTAGTTCCAACATCTAATCCCTATACCTCAAGCCACACCTTTTATAGACACCACGGACATTTCGTAAGACCTAGGCCCTATAATCTGAGGCCACGCCCACAGCAGACCCCATCTGCCCCGCCTAGTACAACCACACCCACTACTTCTGCTCCAGAGGCTCCTCTTGTCCTTGATAGCGATTCTGAGGATGATCTGGTAAGTGGGTATTGGAGGTGTAGTTTTATTAATACTTAATAACTATTAGGACGATGTCATCATTCTAAATGAGACTCCACCAAGGTGGCAGGTAAGAGAGAGAGTTTGAGATATAAAATTAATGTCACTTTTTCTACTCTAGAGCTTGTTTGAGGACTCAGTTGTTCCCGAAGTAAGTTTTACATGTACATGTGTTTTGTATGTGAATGATTATAGCATGAGCAATTATGAATATTATGTGGTGTATTTATGCCTGAATCACAGCCCTGTGTGTGTGTGTATGTGTACATGCATTAACGTCACCACTGTCTAATAGAATCTTGAGTTTTTTGAGCCGGAAACGTTTGGCACTACCGTATCAGTAAGAAGCATTGAGAGGCAAATGGAAGAAGGTGTTGCTCCTCCATCGTAAGATCATCCCCTAGCTACTTCCCTCCAGCATTCATATCTCTTTCTTTTCTTTTAAATGTTATTTTCCTGTAGGTTCTCAGCTTTTGAGGGTCCTTTTCAACGGGACTTCATGCAGAGCTTCCTCACCGTCTCCTTTCCTCATGTAACAGGTCATTACGATGGAAACTTCACTCGCCACTTTATTGAGCATCACATGACACAGCTTCAACCAATGCAAGTCATTAGCTATATAATGGGAACTACCGGTGCTACTTTTGGCGGAACCATGGGATCTTATGAAGTAACTAGTATCAGATTCACTATTCTCTAGTCTCTCATTGTTTCATTTCCTTAGGATTGGTTAGATTTAGCAGAGAGGCTTGGCCCAGGGAGGCCATTGGGATTACCAGATGATGGTTAGTGGGAAAGTGAAGTGGTTTTGTTGTTTATGATGTTTTGTAGCCATTGATGCTCTTCCTGTAAGGACTCATCTTTCAAGTGAGTCTTCAGATCCAGCAAAGACAAAGTAAGAATAGCTATCATAATAATTATACAGCTGCTATTGTAGCCCTTTTGAAATATTTAATTAGTGTACTCATCTCTCTCTCTCTCTCTCCATTAGTTGTGTAATCTGTATGATGGATTATGAAGATCAAGACACTATTAAAATACTTCCCTGCTCTCATGAGTATCATTCGGCTTGCATTAGCCCATGGCTAAAGGTATGCTTATCAATTCAATAGTGAATAGTGCACAGTATTGTGTTACGTGTAAATTGAACAGGATGTAACGTGTTTTCGTTTTTTTTCTTTTACTTCCCATTCCTCTTGTGTAGCAACAAAGAACTTGTCCTATCTGTAGAAATGAGCTAACTGTGTAAGAACTTGTACCATTATACTTATAATTGTTATTGTTATTGTTAATTTAAAAATCATCAACTCAGTATACTCAACACTAAAAATAGTAACATTATAAAATGGTGTAATAAAACTTTAGTACCACAATATAGGCATATTATAATAAAAATAATAAAAGGATTATCTCTACATTCTAGTTGCCCCAGTGCGACTAGGTTTAATATTTAGCTGAAACACTAAAGAGTCATTACATATAGCAGGTCCAGTTTCAATTGTACTCTGAGCACAGAAGAGGTCAATGTAGCCAAATGCCAGCCCGTGCTCTCCTATTGGCTTGTTTATCTTATGTAGCAAGTGTACTAATACTCTTATCCTTTCTTGTACTATGAATGGACCTGGGTTTAAGTCAGAGCCCTTTCTCCCACGCCCTTTTACTGGCTCGCCCGTGTCTTGTTTCATGAGTGTGGCATAGACCTCGTCCTCAAAATGCAGTGGCCATTGTAGCTCATCATCGTAGTGACCCGACACCAGGTGGAGGCAAATGGATAAATGGGTGGACTGGCCATCACCGTGGCCATTAGGATGTATGACAACTGCCATTTGATAGCCGTTGTGTACAACGAATGGCATACTCTGAAACGTTGTCTCGGCTCTTTTAAGATGAGAGAAGTTGGGCATTCGGAATGTTATCGGAGGCCCATTTGGGACTAGTTTGTGTAGCATGGGGTTCGTGAGGTAGTTTAGTTGATCTTTCAAGCAAGAGAGAGAGAGAGTTTTAACCTTAGAGTTGTGAGGCTGCTCAGAAACGTAAACAAGTTCTTGTGCTATTGACGAAGAGAGGACCATATTCTTTTCTTTTACCACTTCCAGCTCTGTCTTAGCAGCTGTGTAGACTTTCTGTAGCCCATCAATCTCTTTGCTTTGCCTCTCTCTCTCTTCATTTGCTATTCGTAACTGATCCTGTAAGGCTTTAATGTCACGTCTCACAGAAGTAACAGCAGAAACGGAATGCATGACTTGCCTGCTCTCCAAATGCTCTTGTAGCTGGGACCTTTTCAGTGACTTCACGTCACACCCGACCTCCTCAAACGGACACCTAACCAGCTCCAAAGGACAAGATGAACGATGCTGGACCATGTCGACTCTTTTGACTACTTCAGAGCAACCATTAGGGCATGGATAGGAATATTCAGGGCAGGCCCTCGAGAGATGGTTCTCTATCCCAGTCGAAGGGACAAGCACATTGCAATACTCACACTCGACCCAAGTCACATTGCACTTGGCCTTTAGGTGATCCCTGAGGTCTCCTCGCTCTATAACTGCCCCACAATTCTTTGGACAACTTACCAGGACAAACGGGCAGCCATCCTCCCCATCTTCATCAAGATGGTCAGCATGTTGGAGGATAGAGCCAGACCAGATGCATCCTTTGGCCCTATTCTTACAAGCAACCATGGTCTCCCTCATTCTCTTTTGCAGTCGACGGTCTTGGACATAGGAAACGTTAGTGGCCTCGCATTCCGGGCAGGATCTATCATTGATAGGGCTCTCTATGCACTTCTTACAAAAGTTTGCCCCGCAACAGCCCGTGTATACAGGATTGGAGAGAAGCTCCTCGCACAGACCACAGACAAAATCATCCATGTTTGAGTCTATCTCTTCTTTCTTAGCTTCTTTCCCCTCCATTGATTTTGACAAGCTGAGCTAGCCCACCTCGTAAATTTTTTAATAAATGCGAAATAGCATTGTTTTATTAAATGGACCACGCCCTATAAGTCTTCCCCATCATTTTCTTCCCATCTTTCCATTGCTGTTTCTAAACCAGTATCATCTCTCAGTATTGACCAGTTGGGCTGCTCCATCTCATTCTATATCATAAACGTATTGTTAGGCTGGCATTTCTTCTGTATACCTTTTTCTTTTTGCTTTGCTTATCAATTCCTTTCGTCTTGCTGAAGCGTGATTTATGATTACTTTTAAGCATTTCAAGGAACTGGGTTTTATCAACTGATGACAAAACTATAAAATATATAAGTGATATAACTATATAGCTTTAAATGTCAGAAACCTTTTTCTCGTTTTGCTTCAGACGAGCCAACTGCTTCTAGCTGAGTCTGCAACTCCTTCTGCTGCTTATTGACAGCATTAAACAACTGTACGACTGAAAAAGAATTAACATGGTCACATAAAGCAAAATAAATGCATTAATATAAACACGGAGACACGAGAGAGTAACATGTACATAATTCCACAAATCATAGTACTATGTAGTACTCATAATCCTCTGATAATGATAAAATGAGTGAGTGATTGCCAAGACTGCATAAAAACCACAAACAACGGATAATAAAAGCAAATATTTTTAATCGTAGAAAATTCAAGTCAGTTTCAATTTACAAATGCAAATACATTAAAACTTGCTTTTTAGCAAAAAATGGCACCACCAATTTTTCTGATACATATTGGTCTTTACACTAAGTACAAAATTTGAGCCAATTCCAAGCATTAAAAAATTTCAACTATGGCTTTTGACTTTAAAAACACCCAATTTTCATTAATTAATATCACTGAGCTTAGATACATGCAAATTTAAGTTGATATTTTTTGAATTGTTTTACATAAAGCACAACTACTAGTACCTCAATAAACTTGTACACACAAAGAGTATTTTAAAAGCAATTAATTAATTCTACAATCAGGAGCATACCTCCACGCATTGCCACTTGCTTTAATGTCTTCTCGTACGCCCAAAGAGAAGAGCTAGGAAGCACATGTACACCATTAACTACATCTTTACTCTCTTTACGGCTGACCTATTGCATTAGATGTACCATAATGAATTGTAATGTCTATATATATACTTCTTGTCTCCCTGTTTTCTTTGAACTGATAGAGCTTTGGCTCTCTTCTCTCTTTCTTTTTCGGCTCACTCTTTCTTCTGGCTATTATCAAGAAGGTGAGCATATTTTTAAAAACTTATCTTACTTGACTTCCTAGCAAAGAAGCTAGAACAGTCGCCATTCTATCTTCCTTATTGTCCGCCATGCTGTTACACGTGATTAATTTAACATTAATAACTTTTGTAGTTACCTTTTGGCGGGGAAAACTGCCCTATTTTAGGCGGCAATAGGCGCTCTGAGTCTGAGTCGAGCTCTGAGTTCTAGATCTGTGTTTTCATGACAATGTTGTCTGTTGCTGCTTCTGCATTAGAAAACAAGCTTGGCACAAAGACAGAGTCAGTGTCTTCTGGAGTCTTGCCTTCACCAGTTACCACGAACCATGACGAGTGTCAATATTTGGATCTCTGTAGGAGAATACTAGAAACAGGAAAGGTGAAGGAAGACAGGACAGGAGTAGGCACTAAGAGTATATTTGGAGCTCAAATGAGGTCTGAACTGAATTGAAAAATGAAAATTTATAATTAAAAAATTAATTATTTTTCTAATAATTATTATTTTAATTAATTATTCAGCCCCTCCCCTTTTCTTTTTATTTCATTTTAGGTTTGATTTGCGTGACCAGTTCCCACTGCTAACTACAAAGAGAGTGTTCTGGAGAGGTGTGGCTGAGGAGCTCCTTTGGTTCATCTCGGGATGCACTAATGCCAAGAAACTGCAAGAAAAGAACATCCATATTTGGGACGCTAATGGATCAAAAGACTTTCTTCACAAACAAGGACTTGGTCATCGTGAAGAAGGTATGTACATGCACTCGTGGAGGGTTTCCCATGGTATAGTGCTCACTGAATTGGATTTTTTATTAATTTTTAAAGTTTGCTTCAAAAATTAGGCCAAAGGGCAAAGACGATTATATAGTACAGGGTATTTTGTCAAAACTGGCTCCAGGAGAATTTTTCATTTTTATAATTTTTTCCGATACATATACAAGTTTTTATGTTGTGTAGCAACTAGCAAGTTTGAGTTGATTACAACCAAAATTGACTTTTTTACGGGTTTTAAAAGTTGTTAAAAATCAGCCCAAAGTCCCTGTACTATAGCACATGTACATGGTCCTGGGCCAAGAAGCTGAGCACTTTACCGTGGGAAACCCTGTGCACATGTATTTGTAGTTTGTACATGTATCCCTCCCATATCCTCATGTTTTGAGATTCTTTGTATACTAATTATTATTTGTTCCTTGATGACCTGATATTTCAGGAATTCATAATCTAACTACATGTAGCAATTATTACTGATTAATGAGATTTTTCCCTCGTAATGTCTTTAATGAGGAAGACGTTAGATGTCACATGTCATTCATACCTTCACTTCAATCCAACTCTAACATTGAGTATTGATATTCCCTTAAGAGATGCTTTCCTTCAACAAACACACACAATTGACTCACTACAGAGAGAGATTAGCATGAATATGAAATTAAGTGGGAGAAAGAGAGAGAGAGAGAGAGAGAGAGAGAGAGAGAGAGGGGGGGGAGGGAGAGAGGGAGGGGAGGGGAGGGAGGGGAGGGGAGGGGAGGGAGGGAGAGAGGGGAGGGAGGAAGAGATATGCTAATAGCCTAATATACATCTCCTTCTTTCTCTTCCTTTATGAATATGTTGTGCATTTTATTGTGTATGTTTGATACATCTCACTTGTTTTATTTCCTCTCCTTATCACATTCAATCTAACAGGTGATCTAGGTCCTGTCTACGGGTTTCAATGGCGCCACTTTGGAGCCCAATACAGTGACATGCATTTTGATTACGATGGGCAAGGTGTAGATCAATTAGCTCAGGTCATACACACGATAAAGACCAACCCGTCTTGTCGCCGTATCATAATGTCCGCATGGAATCCTGTGGATATACCTGAGATGGCTCTGCCCCCGTGCCATGCCTTTGTGCAGTTTTATGTCAGTGATGGTGAGCTCTCGTGTCAGTTGTATCAAAGATCAGGAGATATGGTTAGGAGAGCTTTCTTTCTCTCTAAACTCTTTCTCTCTCTCCTTTAGGGTTTAGGGGTTCCTTTTAACATAGCTAGCTATTCTCTTCTTACATACATGATTGCCCATGTTTGTGATTTAAAGGTAAACCTGAAATGATAAAAATCTTATTATTATTATTTCAATCAGCCTGGGGATTTCGTTCATACACTGGGCGATGCTCACATTTATCTCAATCACATTGAGCCACTCAAGGAACAAGTGAGTATAAGAAAGATTGCAGCTTTAACTTTATGTATTAATTTCTTCCTTAGCTTACAAGAACACCACGAGCTTTCCCAACACTAACCATAGACAGGGAAGTGAAGAACATTGATGATTTTAAGTTTGAGGACTTCTCTTTGACTGGCTACAAGCCTTATCCAAAAATATCCATGGCATTAGCAGTCTGAAACATCACAGTCGTATATACTCGTGCATGCATTTTGGGTACATTTTATCTCTGATGTTGATTTGATGGCATCATCATAGTTATTTGTTATGACACTTATTGTTAATTAATTTTTTTTGAACGAATGAAAGACAACATGTTAAGAAAACACAAATTAAATTAGAATCGATAATCAAAACAAGAGGTGTGAGAAAAGGAGACCTCCACACACAATAAACACAAAATGATATCCAAGCTACGATATGGCATTCATAACAAAAAAAGCAATAATAATTGGAATAGAGTTAGAACGAGTAGGCTAAATCTAATGTAGTTCGTTATTTCAAAAGATCTTTTATTTCTGAGGTTTCAGCACAATCCAGGTAAGATACACCATCTGGAGATTTCCCGTCTTTCTTTGCTCCCTAAAGTCTCAAATAATCCCCCTGTATTGTAGTGTGAATATCAACCTTACCTTGCTAATGAGGAATTTGACACAATCAGGGTGACCCTCCCAGATGGCACATAGTAATGGTGTTATCCCGTGTGCATCAGGTAACTGCCATTAACACTGGGTTATAGGAAAGGAGAAATGAGAAGGGCTTACGTTAACGTTTGCTCCTTGTTTAACGAGGTAGTCTATGACTTCTTCCTGACCATAATCAGCTGCAAAGTGGATTGGACTCCTACCGCCAGTTATTTGTGCATTGACGTCAAACTTGCCCTGAAAGAAGGTTTCGAGTAAGGAGAAGGTTTTTAGGGTTTACCTTTTTACTATCTACGTAAGCCTTCACTTTCTCTAGCTGTCCGTTCTTCACTGACCACACAAACTCGTCAGCAGACATCTTTCCTTCTTATGGAGGATTATTTTTGCAAGTTAAAAATTAATAACTACTGGCTACCTCTAGTTAATTAACATATCACGTGACGTAAGAACCACCACCCACGTGTAGTAAACTGTAAACCGAGCTGTAAACAAGATGTCCAGGAATCGTCACGGTCGTGGATCACCTCCTCACGCTGAAGCTCATAGAGAGAAAGCAATGCGGTCCATATTTGTGGCTAACATAGCGTTTGAGACCACTGAAGATCAAATGAGAGCCGTTTTATCTGAAGTTAGTAATGAATAGGCGGGGCATGGGAGGGCCCATTTACATTATATATAATTATTATTTTTATTTATTTTAATACAGGTAGGCCCTGTCCTCTCACTAAAGCTAATTCAAGACCCTGTGTCTGGAAAGCCAAGAGGATTCGGTTTTTGTGAATACGAGGATGCAGAGACAGCTCGGAGTGCCTGTAGGAACCTAGCAGGCCGTGAGCTCAATGGCCGCCCATTAAGAATTGACAGTGCAATGAATGCACCAGGAGAGAGCTTTAGATCAGCTCCAATCCCTCAAGGACCCATTGAGCCACCACTGCACGGTCCTGCCATACCTCCAGAGAGTGCGCCCGAGTCCATCACTAAAGCCGTGGCTAGTCTACCTCCGGAGCACATGTATGAGCTGATGAAGCAAGTCAAGTGGTGCATTCAGAATAATCCACAAGAGACAAGACAGCTCTTACTTCACAACCCACAGTTGGCGTACGCGTTGCTTCAAGCTCAAGTTGTTATGAGGATCGTGGATCTAGATACAGCACAGAATCTACTTCATCGTGCTCCACGAGCCCCGCCCATCCCTTCATCAGCCCCACCCCCAAACCATCATCATCATGAAGGGGACCGATTTAGGTCACACCCGCCGATGAGAGACCCTCCCCCTGGACGAGACCCCCACAGAAGGGACTGGTATCAACCCCCCAATAGTGGCCCCTCCCATCCACCGAGAGGTGGACCCTCCCACCCTCCCCCGACTGACAACATGACTCATGAGGATCAAGAGAAGGCAGCTTTATTAATGCAAGTATTAAGTTTGACTGATGAACAGATACAAATGTTACCACCTGATCAAAGGAATAATATTTTGCGTCTTAAGGAACAGCTTTCACATGCAGCTGGACCCTAATAACAAACTCTACCTATTGTTACATTAATTGCTAAATTCCCATTTTCTCCAAAATGTTGTGCCATTGATGGCTCAAATATAAGACAGTCATTTCCTGAGATGACTTGAGATATGCCATCATGTATGCTTCTTGGCTTTGCCTCCCACGCTAGCTTGCGTCCATGACGCGAGTCAACTAGTTCTAATTTATAGCGGAATTGTTCAGCTTGTTTCTCAGTCCCGATGATCTGGACGACAGCGAAAAACTGCTGATGGCCCTCGTGCCTCTCTTGCTTCTCTAGGACTAGCATGAAGTGATGCTCAAAGCAGCATTGCATCATGACCCAGTCTACAGCTCCAGGTAAGTTGATATCAGTGGCGAGGAACACAATGTCCTCCCCGTTAAGAGTGGTAATGGTCTTGTGTGCATTTAGTAAATGATCCAGTACTTCGTCTAGACTTCCCTGCCAGCGACAAGTCGTTCCGGGGCAAGGACATGCATAGGGACGAAATTCACATGTCTCTTCGTGTTTTCTTTTCTCGTTGTGTAGAAAGCGTAGAGAGCAACCAGAGTTAGCGTACTTGCATGGAAAAAGAACTGTCTCGGCAACCTTGTCCATAGCTAGGTTACGAACACCGCTCAGTGGCCCCCTACAGGCTGGACATATCTGTGTAGCTAGTTTGGGCTGGCAGTTACTACAGACTAAGTGTCCACTGTCACACTGATGGATGGGGGGTAGGACATAATCAAAACAGACAGGGCACTCGAAAAGTGATGCCAGATCACGCGAGGAGTCAGAGGCCCCGGCCCCAATGGTGGGATATGGGAGATGAGTCATATCTGAAGAGAAGAGGAGAGATTGTGACAAGGAGAAGAGAGTGAAAGGGAATTTAATCTTACCTGATGATTGATGATATTATTGTTAATAGACAAAGGCGGAGTCTTGTTATTGTTATGATCATGTGATGTATTGGGTGGAGCTCATAAATAGATTAGCCCGGCCCACCTATTTTGGTTGCATGCAACCTGTTTTGGCAAAATTGTGCAAATGCATTGATTTTGATCTCACAGCGATTATAATAGACTAATAGTATGTAAAATGCTGTGAAGAATGAATTGGCAGTACAAAATTATAATATTAAGAAATAATAATAATCAAAAGAGAACTCAGAAAAATCTCCAAAAGGAATTTAGTCTGGGAATTTAGAAGGTGGGTTGGTCTGACACATGTCACATGATTAATTACAAAACCACATAACAACAATGGCGACAGAATCCGTCTCTGATGAATGGATGTATAACGAAGTGCTAGACGACGATATGCCCGAGGTACTGTAGCTAGGGATTAGGATAAAGACTCTCATTTCTCTCTGCACAGGTATCTGGTATGAACAGAAGAGTCAGTATCGATAGCACTGACCTTCTGGACGACGTGTTAACCTTTCCTGCCTCAGGAGGTGGGAATGGATCCAAAACAGAAGTCGATACAGAAGAAGAAGTAGATGTGAGCAAAATGGACACTTTATAATGAGTTTTAACACATGAAAACGATTAATTTTTCAGTTAAACTTACATTTCACGACAGATACCGAAAACGGATTGGCAGGGATTGAAGGTTTGCTATTTTGTTTTTTTGTGATTTTATTTTAACATTCTTCTCTGCATCATGTTTCTTTCAGTTATTTAACTTGTGTGAGAAATTGCGTTACACCAATTATTATTATTATCATTCAAAATAATTTTTTTTGTTTGGCATATCTAAATTCCTCATTCATTACTATTGTTACTTATTAATAGTTTGTTATTTTTACTATTATGACGCCCAATCATTATCTCTTATTTGTTTTAAAAATCATTTGTAAAGAGTTAATCAGTCCTTGTATATAATAAATGCTCAGTATTATTTATAAGATTTTTTAAGAAAACTATTTTGTTCAATTTTTTTGCTTGTGTTCATTGTTATTATTATTATTATTATTATTATTATCAGTATTACTTATTTTTGTTGTTTTAATTATGCTTTATGCCTATTTATTTCATTTTTGGTCTTACAAACTAACAGTTATTTAAAATTAATAATAACAATATTTAACCGATAAATCATGCCTCCTTAACAACTGTTGCCATCAAGAGAAAGTCACCCATTTCAAATATTTTTTCATTTTTGTGCTTATAATTATAATCATATGAACTAAATATAATGATTTGTTACTCATTAAAAAGTTATATTTCCTTCTCCTCCTTTGTGATATCCCTCTATGTGTGTGTGTGGTGTATGTATGTATAGATTCGCGTTCAGCCCGTTACAATGCTGAACAAGTTGCAAAGACAGTACAAGCACGCATTGAGTCAAACAAGACTTCGCAGAGCATTGGAGGAACTCATTCAAGAAGCATTTATATGCGTGATCCAAATAAAAAAAACTCCGTCTTTATTGGGAACTTGACATGGGTAAGTGAATGCAGTAGAGTACCACAGTAGCTTCATCTGAATTAAAACTCTGTGTGTGTGTGTGTTTAGTGGACTACTGATATGGATGTACTAAGTGCCGTGAGAGAAGCAGGTTTAGGCGAAGTCAAGAGCTTGAAGTTTTACGACAACAGGACGAATGGGCAGTCTAAAGGGTACTTGAGTCTCTCTTCCTCCTGTGTTATTCATTATAAGACTCTTTAGGTTTACAATGGTGGAACTGACAAGTGAAGCAGTTGCTTTGGGTGCTCCTGATAAATTACAAATGATGTACGTACATATGCTGATCATTCTCTGCCTTACTGTGTGTTCCTGTCCTCTTGTAGCACTGTTCATGGTAGGAAGCTTGTTGCAGCGTATGCTGGTCGGATGTCAGTGGCTCAGTTTGAGGCCAAGTCCTCTGGTAAAGCTGTCCCTGATAAGCAGCCACTGGTCGGGAATAAACCGCAAACTTCCTTGACTGGAAAGAATCCTCCATTATATCCCAGGCCTCCATTAGCTAGTATGTGTTTCTGTTTCTGTGTTATGACTAATGAGCTTTTTGTTCCTTTGACCAGGTGTAATGGGAGGCCTCCCTCCTCCAATTCTTCCTCCTACTCTAGTTCCTCCTGAGCTTCCGTTCAACCCTGCCTTTCCAGCTGCAGCTCTACCTCGTCCTGTAAGTCAAACCTATCATTCACTGATTTAAGAGTATATTTTTTAAATTGATTCAAAAATACACATTCATTTCATAGATATACATGTAGATAAAGTTGGAGTTGATTTTGTTAAATTGTTATATTTTATTTCTGTTATTTTTGATGCCTCGTTTATGCCTAGAGGTATCAAGAAGGTATTGTTTTTTGTTTATTTAGCCTCCATTGCCTCCAGCTGCGTTTGATCCCAGTGCCCTTGCTGCAGCTGCAGCTTTAAACAGTCAAAAACCAGGCGGAGCCCATTTAAACCCAGCCTTTCTTCAGGATCAAATGATGCAAGGGAATAATGTGGTGAGTCTCTCAGTGTTTCTTGTTATCTTTATTTGTGAGCTAATACTCTTTCTTTCAAAGGCTGAAATATTTGCCAAAGCTTTTCAAGGTCCAACGAGTCGTCCAAGTGATGAGGAAATTGCTGACGCTAATCAAAGGAATCGAGCTATCTCTAGTTCCGCAATATCACGTGCTATGTCCGACGCAAATGCAGGTACTGACTATTGAGGGTTGAATATGTAATGAATATGTAATGATAGTACATTGTGTATGCATTTGTTGTCAGCATGAATGGCATATTCTCAGTGGATTTTTATATGACTTTTCAAAGTTGCTCCAAAATTTGACAAAGCATTTAGTCAAAAAAACTAAGAAGTTTTAAGTTTTATAATTTTTCTGATACATATAGAAAGTTTGAGCTGATTCTGATTGAAATTTTGGATTTTTTTACAAGTTTTTAAAGTTGCTTCAAAATCAGACCAAAATTCCTGTACTATAGTACAGGGTCAGGTCACGGGCCAAATTTCTATAATACAGTGTCATGGGCCAAATTTCACCAGAATTGGTGTAAAATCAATTTTTAAAAAGCTATGTAGTAAAATTTCCCAGTAATTGTAACTGTGACATGTTATTTTATTTTATAGGCGATTATGAGAGTGCAATTGAGACACTTAAAATGGCAATTACACTTATCAAACAATCAATAACAGCTGGATCAGAATCATGCCAGGTAGAGAGAGGAGAAGGAAAGAGAGAGAGAGGAGAAGGGTGAGAAAGATAGAGAAACAATACAGAGAATTTGTGTTCATATTGTACTACATTGTCTCCAGATACTAATACAGTCACTAGTTGATTGCTTAAGAGGAGTAGAGCATCAGGCCAGTGGAAGCAAGTGAGTAATGATATTAAGAGAGAGAGGGACAGAGTATAAACTGCTTGTGTATAGGAGGAACAAAGTATCATCACACGATCGATATGAGTCAAGATCAAGTCGTAGCAACCACAGCAGTAGCAGTAGGAGTGGTGG
>NW_003546308.1:217161-310856 GCF_000090795.2 Amphimedon queenslandica | reverse complement strand
CATTCAAGTATAATAATCATTAAATGCTAATGAACTTGCCTATGACAGATTTGGTGTCTAATGTGAAGAAACAAAGTGACGGTATTTCAGATGGTAACGCAAACTGAGCACAATCCCACTGACTGTCAACATAAGTACCAACAGTCTTGCTTAACTGTCCTATACCAACTTGAGCGAGACTAGGAGAAGTAAACAGGAAGAGATAAATCAATGCAAATTTACATGTACATGTATTTCTTTTAAAAAGTACATGTACAGAGGTCGAGCACACACAATTGCATGTTCTTTTAAAGGCAGTTCCATCAAATATCAAGTCTTTGTAGCTTACGTTGATTTCCGATTGAGCGATTGATCTTGTACAGCAAAAACGTGGACGGTACCTTTGTCACTTGAGACGCAAAGGAAGGCTGAGTCCTGACTGAAATTAATACTAAAATAGGGACAATAATAATAATAATAAGTTAAATAATTATTATGACGATGCGATTGTACCATGAGATATTAGCAGGGTCTGCCCCGCGTCTAAACTCAACCAGCAGTACTCTAGTCTGAGTATTGTGGACTCTCACCAGCGTCCCCTAATAGACAAACAGTCATTGAACAAAGCTCTTATACAATGTGTAGATTTTGAACTACATGTACATGTACATGTAAATTGTACCTCATTTTAAATTTTTGTTACAGGGTAATATAATATAAGTACATGTACATGTACCCCCAGTATACAAAATTAGTCTCAAAAATTATAAGTGATGTACTGTACATGTACACGTACTGTATAATTATTTTTAATGTACAGAAAATAGACGTAGAGAGTATAGTAATTATTTCAAATGTGTGTGGTGTACTTTTGATGAAGCAGATGCTAGCAGAGTCCCTGATTGGTTTAGAGTCATGCAGACTACCTCATGTTGATGAGCCTGTACCAATCTCTCAGTACTGGCCCTGCCTGGATCCTCTATAGTCAACAAGTCCTTTAGGAAAGACAGTTTTAGCAATTGAGCATTATATTGATATAAAAGGATTTGTTGCATGAGAAATGAAATCAATATACAAGTATTTGCAAATTTATATTGGCAAAGTTGCTCAAAATACTGCAAAAAGGTGGATTTTATTTTGGCAATAATTTATCATTTATCAGCCAATCACCAAAAAAACTCTGCCAATTCTTCCCTCACTATACGGTATATGGATGAATTACAATGTCAACGTACTGTTATTTGTATGCTGCCAGTCTGTGGTCCAGGATAAATCATTAATTGACAATCAACTGAAGTACAGACTTCACACAATCCTAACAGTAGTAATCAGAAAGTCCAGTAAATACATTAATGGGCCTTGGGTATTTTTCAAAATTTTGGTGATTTCTTAAAATGGCCATAACTTTAAAAATTGAAGTAGGAATCACCTCAAACTTTCTACACAGCATAAGTACATCAATATGTATCAAAAAATGTAATGAAAATTTGGCATGATTTCGGAGCCATTTTTTGGAAAAAACCATGGGCTATAGCCTTGGGTATTTTTCAAATATTTGACATTTTCTTAAAATGGCCGTAACTTGAAAAATTGAAGTCGGAATCACCTCAAACTTTCCACACAGCATAAGTACATCAATATGTATCAGAAAATGTAATAAAAATTTGGCATGATTTCGGAGCTATTTTTTGGAAAAAACCATGGGCTATAGCCTTGGGTATTTTTCAGAATTTCGACGTTTTCTAAAAATGTCTGTAACTTGAAAAATTGAAGTCGGAATGAGCTCAAACTTTCTACACAGCATAAGGGCATCAATATGTATCAGAAAATGTAATAAAAATTTGGCGTGATTTCGGAGCCATTTTTTGGAAAAAACCATGGACTATAGCCTTGGGTATTTTTCAAAATTTTGGTGATTTCTTAAAATGGCCGTAACTTTAAAAACTGAAGTCAGAATCAGCTCAAACTTTCTACAAAGCATAAGTACATCAATATGTATCAAAAAATGTAATAAAAATTTGGGGTGATTTCAGAGCCATTTTTTTGGAAAAAACCATGGACTATAGCCTTGGGTATTTTTCAGAATTTTGGCAATTTCAAGAAGAGCTGAGAGTACTTTAAAAAGACAAGATAGTAAGCCGCCAAATTAAGAGACCGCCAATATTATATTTAGTCATTTTGATGGAAAACCGCCTAAGTTTAGACCACCAAATTATTCGTCTATACAGCATAAACCTTTTGGGTTAGTCTGTGTGGGTATAGTCAGTAGCTTCTCCACAGGATTAGGAAAGGAGAAGACATGAATGCTGGACTGAAGGACAACAATCAACCTTAAATTAAAACAATAATTATTATAATTAATGTGAGACAGACTTCATTCACGTACTTATTCTTCCTCAACCTTAGAGAGAGGACTGGAGTGGGAAACGCAATCTCATATACAAATTTCTTAAGAAAGTCATCCCAGATCATAACTGAACATAGAAAAAGGAAGGTAGAAGTGTTGGGCGGCAATCAATGACAATATTAAACAAAATTCAACTATTTCTCCTGATGCTCATAGCTCAAAAATTGTAATCAGAATTAGCTCAAACTTTTCTATAAAGCATAATTACCTTGATGAAGAGGAAACTTAGGAGCCTGTCCACCTCCTACAAAGACAATGAGGTTAGACCGTTGCAACATTTCGACATGACCAACACCACCAACCGTCTCAAAATCTACACAAAATGTGAAAAGTACACATATATATGTACATGCACATACATGTAGCATAATTATTGTCATTTTAAATACATATCTAACTAATTCTAGACCTAATTTGAGTAGCCTGGCAAGAGGTTGTACATTATACACTACCAGCCCGCTCTCCAGTCCACAGGAGAAACAATTGTGACCTTTTGACAAAGAGAGAGACAACAACTTTCTCCTAGACATTTTAGTAATAGGCGTGGTTAATAGGCGGGGCTTGTTCCAAAAATATATAAAGAAGGTGTGGCTGAGTGAATGAATAATAATATATTAATTTTTTACACAAGAAGTAACAATTGTTATTATGTCTTTCCTCATTGAGGACGTCTCTAAGGAAAGAAAAGGTCTTAGATCATGCCCTGCATTCTCAGGGTCCACCACAATACTACTCAAAATGCTGGCAGCGTTCATTCTTTCTGCTGGGTACTTGAGTGCCATCAGTATCACCCCCAACTGCTGGCAAGTGAGGACGCATTTGTCCTTGGCAGTAGCTTCCACCAAGCCTAAAGATACCTTGTAAATATTTATAAAGGAGGTGTGCTTACTTTGTCTCTCCTCGGAGCTGCAGCTATTTTGAAGATTTGTCACCAAAGACTCGAATTTATTCATGACGAGGCATTAGCTTTTTGACAAAGGGTGTGGCTCATCGTTGCTGTAGCAACCACACGGCGATCAACAAAACGTAAAAAAAACATGGCTACCGTTCCTACGAGCAGTTCGCAACGTGTGAAAGTGTTTGTAAGGGCTAGACCGACTCCTTACTTTGCCTCAGAGTTTATCACCATACGAGACAAGGTGGGTGCATCATTCTAACTTAGTTTAAAATTGGGATGACTCTACCACTAGCTAACCATACCTGGGTAATCATTGGGTTACTTCAGTTGTATTTTTATAGGTCATATCAATTCAATTGCCTGTCAGTCCAAGGAGAATAAATCAACAAGCTAGAGGTTAGTAATACTGCATAAGCAAGACAACTACTTTGATTTGAATGCCCTCAGCAATCATACTTACATTGTACAAATGTTCGCAGTGCATGCAGCAAACTGGTCTATTTTAATTTCTATTCTAGAATGGAACTTCCTTGTTGATGGGATTCTTAGCAATAGCTCACAAGAAGAGGTCTATGCAGCATGTGCTCATGATGTTGTATCTGGTGTCATGAACGGAGTCAATGGAACCATATTTGCGTATGGACAGACTGGAGCTGGCAAAACATACACAATGTCAGGAGAGCCCCAGTATAGGCTTAGAGGCATCATCCCTAGGGCACTCTCTCAGATATACAATACAGTCCGTGAGAGAGATGATTGTACTACAATAGTTAGGTATGTACAAACTAAAGTCTATTCACTTTCACCTGACCCCTGGCTTCTTTCAATTAATAAAATAACTACATCACATCCGCATTCTTTACGTATTTGTGGTTTTGGAATTGTTTTTGTTGCGCCGAAGGGATGCAGATAAGTAGCAGCTGAATTTATTCTGCTGTTCTAGCTGCATAATTGCGGTCAAAGGTATGTCATTGAGTTTATACAGGGACATCCAAAAAAAGGCTAAGGCCTTATCATTTTGACCCGATCTTTTTATCTAAAGGACGGGAAGGACCTAGCAATTCTAATGGTGCAAATAAAATTTCTAAATTCCATGTTTATCAAAAGTTATAACAGAAAATCAATAGGTCAGGTGAAACTGAATAGACTTTAGTAGAAAAAGTGCATAATTTTTGTTGTTTTTTTCATATAGGATATCTTGCCTGGAGATATACAATGAAACTCTCACTGATCTTTTAGGGGAACTACCAAAGTCTGATCAAGGAAGCCTATCATTGAGTGAGGTTTGTCTCTAACACGCTACAGTACATCATGTCTTTAATGATGAATGTGATAGAATGAAAAAGGAACTAGTAGTGTTAAGGGGCTGAGCGTTAGAGTAGCAGATAACGAAGAAGAAGCACTGAACATGTTCTTTGAGGCTGAGAAGAATCGTTTGGTTGGTGAGCACGCATTAAACAAGCAGTGCTCTCGTTCTCACATTATATTTACAATCAATGTTGAAGTAAGTCCCTGCACCAAACAGCTCTCATAAAGATTATGCCTTTGTATAGTGCCATTCAGCTGTTAGTGCAAGCTCAGAGTACACCATATCAAAACTTCACTTGGTTGATTTGGCTGGTTCAGAACGACTTGGAATTGCTGATGTACATTCACCAGATTTTTGCCTTACAATTATTTTTAATCTTTCCCCTTATAGCATAGTGGGACTATAGTGACAGAAACCATTTACATCAATAAATCATTGTCCTTTCTAGAGCAGGTATGATAATAGCTGCACACATATGCACATTAATAGCATTTATACAGGTTGTAATGGCATTAACTGAGAAAAGAAGGGCACATGTTCCTTATAGACATTGCAAGCTGACTCAACTCCTCAAAGGCTCCATTGGAGGAAACTGCAATAGCGTGATGATTGCAAACATATGGGGAGAAAGAGAGCATCTAGAAAATACAGTAAAATAATAATAATAAAAGAAATTTGCTATAGTAATCATTTTAATGATACAGTTGGGAACACTAAGATTTTCTGAAAGGATAATGTGTGTTTGTGCCGATCCCCAGAGAAACATTCACTACAATCCAGTGGTATACATGCTATTATTAGTAATACCCTGTCTATACTGCCATGCATCAATTATGTAGGGCCTAATTCAAAAATATGAGAGAGACATCAAAGCTCTGAAAGAAGAAATGGCAATGCAAGAGCTCCTACATGGGAAACAAAGCAGCAAGACATCAGTCACAGCTCACCTGACAGAAGGACAAGTGGCAAATATTAAAGATGGAGTCAAAAATTACATTGCTGGAACTACAAATACTTTAGAAGTACTGCATATGATCATTACAATGATTCTAATGCATTATGTACATAATACTAGTTTAACAGCATACGAGAGATAAAAGAAACCTTTTCCCAGTTTAAAGAATATATAAAGTATGTACTAATGCTATGTAATACATGTACATACATGTACCTTATATTGATAGCACTATGAAGAAAGATTATCAAGAGGAACTGAGTAAACTACAGGAGCAATTAAGTAAAGTAGATGCATCCTTAAGTGGGCCTATTGAAGAAAAGCCAGTCAAACCTACTAAAGGAGGAAAATTTAATCTACGCAAAAATACGGTAACAAGCTACAATAACTGATTACATTATGTATGGATGCACGTTTAATTTAGGGGGCAGCAAGTCCAACTACTGCAGAGACTGAGGCTGAAGATTACAGTGACAAGAAACAAGAAGTTGGTGTGAGTGATGGTCAAGGTTATGGGATAGGACAGGTAAGTAATCGCATTCCATTATTTTTCATACATATGCTTAATCATAGGCACCAGGGGATGTTGCTAACACCAAACTGGGAAAGAAACGGATTTCATTCTTACCAAAGCTGGCCATCTCTGCTGATCAAAAAAAGAAATTGTATGCATAAAATAATAGTAGAGATGATCATTCATCATACTTTGCTTTTACAGTGGCAAAGGTCAGAATTTGTCATCGGATGCACAAGAGTTTTGCATTGATGAAGACACCAGTGGTCAGCCTTACTCACCGCCCTCACGTGTAGAAGCATTTGAACTGTTTAAAAAAGGCAGAGGAAAAGAAATAAATAGAATTTTCCTGCAAAACAAAGGTAAAAGTAAAGAAAAGACTATTAGTATTCAAATCTGAATTACCAATAGACTTGTTGCAAAGAAAAAGAAAGGCTGCTTATGATGTCAGTTGTAAACTGAACCAATTAAAGCAAAAGATTGATAAGGTATACAGAAGCATACATAATAGCGTCACTCCTTTATAATAATGCATTGCAGCTACGAAGGAAACTAGTAGATAAGAAGAAAGGTCAAATGGTGACAGCAACAACCAGTGATGGAAGACAAATCTTAGACAGTGAAGAATACAATTATCTCAAAGAGTTGCAAGAGGTGATAATCATAATTAGAATTATAAATTAGAGTAACTACTGTGAATCACAGGCTAAAAGAGAATACAAGAGTCAGTATGCAATATTGGAGGGACTAAAGCTTGACATCCCTTATTGTGATCAATACACACAGCAAAGCAGACAAAAACTAGCAGATGAGTTTGATACATGGTACAAGCTAGCATTCATTGGTGATAAGCCTTCTCAGGCGTCTGGTGAAGAAACCAGTGCTACTAGCAGTCCCATTGAGCCACCTGAAACTAGCCGTTTTAAAGATCTACAGAGCATGGCATTACTACAAGTAAGGCTTTGTACAAGCAAGTTTGTATACTTTGAATTTCACCACCACAGGGCGACCCATCTACAATGGCCTTTTATTATGCACAATTAAGGACAGGGAAAAGAGTAAGAATAAAAACGTATATTTGGAATGTTCTTTATTCTTTGTTTATTCATAGAGCATCACTGAGAGAAGGGCTACTATCAGGAAAAAAACTAGCATGATATTAAGCCATTAGCGCCGCTCCTTTCTTCTTTGCCTTCAATGCTACACCAGCACCAGCAAACCCAGTCCCACCCTGTAATATAACAAATAATAATAATAATAGTAATAACAATAATAGAACAATTGTAGTATTTCAATTTATCACTGACATTAACCTCTACTCTCTCTATAATTATTATTATGTATAATCTCTTTACCCTAATGATTGGTATAATATCGCTCTCCTTTAATTTGATGCCAGTTAAAGGACATATCATTGTGTCCTTGATAAGTCTCTCATAGCAACTCTGCATCACAACATCTCCACTGAGAGAAGAGAGTAATATAACATTATCTTCATAATGTAGACTCACCTTGGTTTTAGTACAACACATGGTGTTGAATTACTTAGTACATCTCTGGTGACAGCACATATATGCCTTGCTTTGCTGGTAGCTGAAGTTTTTTCACCTGACGGAGTGAACTTGACTGGTATCAGATCCTTCACTCTCAGTGGCTGATTACTCATCGGACAATAAGTCTTGCTATCCTGGAAAGAAGAAGACCCAAGGGTAATAATAACTCTCGTTAAGAAAACTGGACTGACTGGTTTTTTGATACTAGTTGATGTGTGATGTGGTGTGAGTGATGGTACCCAGAAACTGGGTAGTTTAGGCTTCTCTGATTTTTCTAAAGTGACCAGAAAATAAAGTTTCTCTGCATCTCTCTACTTACCTGTACTGGTAGTACTGGAGCTAATACCTATTATGTATAATAGTAATTTTTTGCAAGAAAAATTCTTGGGTTACCAATAAATTTTTCCACACGATCCCTTGCTTCTGCCTCAGCTAGTGATGCCAGTTCTTCCTATTCACAGAAATCAGAAAATCAAAAATAGTTACTAATAAGCTATCTTGGGAGCTTACTTCTTCTTTCTTGCTTTGTTTTTCGTATTCTTTCATCTTCCGAGCATCTAAAATGTGGCAAGAGTCATAATAATGATGAATGATGGAGACAAGGCATGCATTATTTTTTATGATGTGAATTGATGCAATTCAATTGCAAATTATTGAATATGGCAGCCTTAAGGAGGGTTTACAACAAAGCATGCTAAATGAGCTAAACAGCATGTTCCATGAACTGAAAAGCACTACAATAATACGTGGCTTTTGAGCAACTCTAATTCATTAAAAAAATCAATTTTGAATTTTTATGATCAGCTCAAACTTTCTGCTCAACATAAGTACAAGTATATGCATCAAAAACCCATTAGTTCCATTGTCACAAAATCCATGACAAGTAAAAACCCATTTATTTCATTGTCACAAAATCTGTGACAAGTAAAAACCCATTAGTTCCATTGTCACAAAATCTGTGACAAGCAAAAACCCATTTATTTCATTGTCATAAAATCCGTGACAAGTAAAAACCCATTAGTTCCATTGTCACAAAATCTGTGACAAGCAAAAACCCATTTATTTCATTGTCACAAAATCCGTGACAAGTAAAAACCCATTAGTTCCATTGTCACAAAAATCCGTGACAAGTAAAAACCCATTAATTTCATTGTCACAAAATCCGTGACAAGTAAAAACCCATTAGTTCCATTGTCACAAAAATCCGTGACAAGCAAAAACCCATTTATTCCATTGTCACAAAATCCGTGACAAGTAAAAACCCATTAGTTCCATTGTCACAAAATCTGTGACAAGCAAAAACCCATTAGTTCCATGCACAGGGACTTTGCCTGATTTCAGAGCAACTTTAAAAATTCATAAAAAATCCAATTTTGATCAGAACCAGCTCAAACTTTCTACGCAACTTAAGTCATGTATATATGACTTACAACAATAACTTACACTCTTTCTTCTGGTGGAGGAGGCACTCCAAGATGGCTTCCTTCTCAAAGAGATACCCATTAGGACTGCCTTACAATAAAAATACAAATACAAGGTATATAATTAGAGTCTTATTAGTTTACGTTATGACAGGATTTCTACATGGCTGAAGAGAAAGACAGCAGCAATCAAATTCCTGGAAAGAAGAGGATATAAATCATCTATTCTTGTTGATACTAGTGGAGGTGCATACTTGTAGCGAGTCTTTTCCGAGTCGCACAGTTTTACTGCCATATCCAGATGTCTCTATACACAAATATATAAATAAAGGTACAACTTTAGAGCAAGAACTCACTCGTGTCTTTTTTCTTTTCATGATAGCTGTACACAGCAGAGGCTGTTTGATTCTTCCCATGGCGCCCCATTTTAATGGGTGTGGTTAAACATAGTTTGACCACGCCTACAAACTCTCACTTTATTAAAAAGTGCTGCAAGCCCAAACATAAACAATTTATTCACCAAGTAATTAAACAATACACAAAGAGCCTTTAAAATAATATAGCTCACAATATATACTATTATTTAAAGTTCAACAAAATGAAATTGAAAGTGAAGACTGTCATCATTGTCTGGTCTTAAATAACAATCCAATTCATTGAATGACTCGAGACAAACTGTCTAATCCCGATTTCAACGCCATCACGACTAGGCCGGCGATACTTGTCATCAACAGTATCATCAAATATAATGAGGCCATACTTCTTCTCATACTCGGGTATGGGGCTCAATAGCGTTACAAGGAGCTTACCACTAAACAGTGGTAGTGAAGGCGATGAGCCATGGTAGACATTAGCACAAACAGAAACATGTGATCCTCTTGCATTCATGACGCCATTACAATATACTGTCACCTGCAACAAATGACGATGGCCTGGAATTGAAAGGGCACGAGATTTGTGGAGATTATTATGAGCACGTTTATGATGCCACCTGCTAACAACAAGAGTAGCTGTAATGACACTGTGATCAGGGATTTTAAAAGGGATTGCATAACCAAACGACGTAATTATACATTTCATCTTTGAAGGATCTAGAGTAGTCTTAAGTGCTGCCTCTCCTGCAGAAGATAATGAAACATTCGGCTTTGCCTCTGGTAGACATTTCTTTGTGACTGGCTCACCATCGCTCTCTTCCTCTGAATCTTCTGATTCTGATCGTAAATGTTTCTTTGGTAATGAACATGACTCTGATTTTGCCATTGATGATTCAAGCTCTAGTTTTGTCATGCGTTCCTGGAGCTCAGTCACCTGGTGCCTTAACTCTCCAACCTCTTTAGCACTGTGTGACATAACTGACATTGCAAAGGCAATGTGTTCTCTCCAATTCTCCTCCAAATGCTTAGGAAGTTGCCTTTCTTTGTCAAACCACTTACAGCCTATACCCACAAACTCACATTGAACTTTACGTTGAGGACAATTTGTAGATACATGAGTATCTAGTACAATCCTCTTGACACTAGCACCACAATCATTAGGACACCTAACTGGGTACTGTGAACATACTTCATGATGAACTCTAGTGACTTCATCAAATGTTGAAGAGTATTTCTTACAGAAATGGCAAACTATAGGCCGTTTGGTACAGGAGTAGTTTTCATGACTAGTCAGAGCGATGCGGGAGTGTGATGACCCACATTTATGTTTACAGTTATAAGATTCGTATTGGCAGTTTCCTTTCGTAAGAGATAAGTGAGTCTCAAGTTGTTTTACTTCTCCGGTCCACTTACAGCCTTTCTCTTTATTTGAACAATGAATCTTAAGTGAGGTGATGGCCCTTTGATGACTTTTATTAATTAATGTCTCGTATTTGATTGCCTTACACATGGGGCATGCCTTCTCCTTAAGATTCCCAACACAGCCTCCACAAACGTGATTGCCACAGCAACTGAAAAGATTGGGGGACTCTAGTAGGAGCTCTAGACATATTGGGCACTTTAGTTGTAAGTAATCAGGAGGAGAAGAAATAAAATCGAGCAAATCTGGGTCCATGCTCATCCACGAACCCTATCACGTGAGTTTTCTCATTTCCCGGGACATCACGCGGCAAAATCCAAGGTTTTGGTTTAAATTTTAAAAACTGAAACTATAAATAAAATATAAAATATAAATTTTTAAATAATTTATTATAATAAATCTGCCTGGATTCAGGATTCATAAAGCTAAGTCATAGATCTTAAAGAATAAGCTGTCATTCATTGGTCTCAAATAACAATCAACTTCATCAAAGGAGAGAAACTTCTCTATGACCAACTCAACGGTATCATGAGATGGCTTACGATGGACATCGTCAACACTATCATCAAATATAATGAGACCATACTTCTTCTCATAACTGGGTATCGGACTCTCCAATATTATTAGAAGTTTACCACTGAATAGTCCATCAAAACCAACAGGAGATCTCCAAACAATATTAGCAGCTACTGAGACATGTGAGCCAGCACCACTCTTGATCCCATTACAGTGTACTGTCACTTGCAAAGTAAAACGAGGAAGATCATGATCAAGAAGAGATATGGTAGGAATACTAAAGGGAGGAGTTCGATGAAGATTGTTATTTTGACGTTTGTGATGCCACCGGTCAACAATGAGGCTTTCTTTGCAATGTTGTGAGGGATGAGGAATGTCAATAGCTAACTCTGTTCCTTTTGAAGTGATTGCAAATCCAACAGTAAGAGAAGGAGGAAGTGGAAGAGAAGGTTCAGGAGGAGGAGTATTTGAATCTTTTCTTATAGCCACTAGATTTGAATACTTTCTACCGCCTCCTCCTCCTCCTTCTCCAAGATCTGGAGATGAATCCACTATTGACCTGAGTGTACCAAAATCATACAAATCCAATGGCTTTCTATCTTCAGTTGCTGCAGGTGGCGGTGGTGTTGATTTCATTGCACCTCGTCCTGCTGGTGTCTCAAGTTCCTTGACACGTCTGTGAAGTTCTTCCACCTTATTATTCAAAGTATTCACATTTCCTTTTAATTCTTTGATCTCGCTGGTACTGTGTGACATAGCAAGAGCAATATGCTCCCTCCATTTTTCCTCCAAATGTGCCTTGAGCTTTCCAATGCTATCCAACCACTTACAGCCTATGCCTGAAAACTCACATTGAACTTTACGTTGAGGACAATGCGTAGATACATGAGTATCTAGTACAATCCTCTTGACACTAGCACCACAATCATTAGGACACCTAACTGAATACTGAGAACATACTCCATAGTGAATAGTGGTAACCTCTTCATACGTTGAAGAGTATTTCTTACAAAACTGGCTGATTTGGTGGTCGACAAGACACGAGCGGAAGAATTTCTGGCCACATTTGTACTTGCAGTCGTAAGCTTGATGCTGGCAATCTCCATTATCAAGTGATAAGTGATCTAGCAGCTGCTTCACCTCTCCTGTCCAATTACACCCTTTTCCTTTATTTGAGCAATACACTTTGAGAGAGTTGACGGCTCTTTGATGTCCTTTGTCAATTACTTTCTCGTATGTAGTTGATTTGCATAATGGGCATGGTTTTATCAGGCTTGGTCGTAGTAAAAGAAATGCAGTAGCTCGTTCAGTAGTTTTGGCATTCGAAAGGCTTTGGATACAAGTCCCACAAATGTGATTCCCGCAGCAGCTGACGAGATAAGAAGAGTCTAGTAACATTTCTAAGCATATTGGACACTTCAGTTGTAAATATTCAGGAGGTGGGGAGGCAAAGTCTAATTCATATGAATCCAATGAATCCACCATGTTTTATTTGTTAATTGTTATTGTTCTGAGTGTTCTTGGTGTAACGGTGTTTTAAAAAATCTCACCCCCTGGGGGCCGGGGACTTGGCAACTTAGCGTCGACGCGAAAAGGCTACATAATAGAGCTCAAGTCGGTAGCTATCGACAAAGATACTTTACTGACAGGCAGTCAGCAGCAGAAACTACTCTAAATGTCTACAAAAGAGGACAGCTTAGATGAGCTTGAATACATATACCCGGTTCCTAAAGGCTTGGTTACCAATTGTCCGGTTTGTTTCGTCTCTCTGTACCAAGACCCATTTGTGAATGGTGAATGCGGGCATCATCTGTGCGGATCTTGCAGCAAACGACTGAAGCTTTGTCCTGAATGTCGTGTCTGCCTTAAAACACAACCAGATAAAAGTCTCCAAAGAGTTCTCAAGTCCCTTTCCGTCTATTGTAATAAGAAGAATGAGGGTTGCGAGTGGGAGGGCGAATTAGGTGATCTTCAGCACCACCAAGAAAACTGTGTGCATGCTGTTATCCGTTGTGCCACTTGTGATCTTGAAGGTCCAAGACACCAGATTTCAATTCATCAAAATGAAAAGTGCATGTTTAGAATAGTTTCATGTGAATATTGTTACCACCAGTGTAGCTGGAGTGATCTGAATTCACATTATGATCTCTGTTCTGAATTCATTATTGAGTGCTCTGGATGCTCTGCAAGTATAACAAGAGGATATGAAGAGATGCACAATAATGAAGTCTGCCCATTAGCATATGTAAAATGTGTTGCATCTCAATATGGGTGCCAGTGGGAAGGACATCGAAGAACAATGGACGATCACGTAAAGGACAATTTGGTGGTACATTTCAACCTCTGCCTTCAGCAATGTTCTAGAAATGAAAGTGCTCTTGCTTCCTGTAAAGATGTAATTAAGCAATTGGAATCTGAAGTTAAAAAAAAGAATCAAGAGATTACTTCGTTATGCCAGAAATTGGAATCTGAAGTTAAAAAAAGGAATCAAGAAATCACTTTGTTGTGCCAGAAAGTGTCTACACTAGAGCAAAATAATCAATGCTTATTAGACCAAATTCCATTAATGGAAAGCAAAATGAAGAGAAAAATGGCAGTATGGCAGGATGCAGCAGAAAATGATCTGAGGAAAGAATTAAAAGACTATATTGATGAACGCTTGGAATCAGGGGCAGAAACTGATGATGAGGACGAAATGACAGTATGGCAGAATGCAGCAGAAAATGAAGAATTAACCGACTACATTGATGAATGCTCAGAATCAGGAGAAGAAACTGATGATGAGGATGATGAGGATGATGAGGATGATGAGGATGATTATGATAGTGATAGTGATATTGTTAAACAAAAGCCAACCTTTTCGTACGAACTTAATCATTTCATCAAGTTTAAAAACAAAAACAAAGATGTTTTTAGTCCTTCATTCTATGCCAATGGCTACAATATGCGGTTACGAGTACATCCAAATGGCTATGGTAAGGGTGAGGGTAGCCATGTCTCTGTTTATGTGTGTCTGCTTAAAGGAAATTATGATCATACAGTCTCATGGCCTTTTAGGGGAAAAGTTATTATTGAATTATTGCACAATTCCAGTGGGCAACCTCATAGAAGAATTGTGAAATATGGGCATAATACTCCAGTAGATTTCTCAACTGTGGCAAAAAAATCAACAAAAGGAAATGGCTTTCCTAAATTTATAGCTAGCTCAAGTTTGGTTAACTACCTTAGTAATAGCACTTTACGGTTTGAGGTTTTTGTTATTTGTCAATAGATCTTGTTGCTTTTTTATTAGTTTTTTTTCATTTTTGCCTATTATACCAATACCATTAAACAATAGCAGTATTACTATAATTATAGTCTTAGTTTTATTATTCAAAAATGTTGTTTTTTTTAATTAAATAAATACAAAATAACAAGGAGAAAGTGGTCAAGGTTGGGGGCTAGTATTAATTTGATTAGATTAAAACAATAATAATAATAATAATTGTTTTATACAAAAAAATACAGTCTCGCATTCTTTGAAAAAAAATATCATCAAAATTAAACCATCAAAGAGTGAACAAGTCATTAGGTGCCGTCCCAGAGCCAGCAGGATACTGGGACTGAGGCACTACCCCACCTTGCCGCACCATCTGCTGGGGACCTGGAACATGTTGCATCCCCATTGACTGAGGCATCTGATTGGACGACATGTTGTACATGTTTTGTGTGGGCGGAGGGTACTGCCCTCCCCCTGGTTGGTAGGATTGCTGTTGTTGTTGTTGGAATTGTTGTTGTTGTTGTTGATATTGTTGTTGTTGTTGCTGTTGTTGTTGTTGAAATTGAAAATGTTTCAGGTCGAGTTTATTAAGAAATGCCTTTAGAAAGGAATAAAAAGTAAACAAGGGATCCCCATGTGTATAATTGTGCCTTTATTACATGTACATGTCTTGATATCTTACCTGTTTCTGCTCTGGGTTAGCATTCTCATACGCAATTCTAAACTTTTCGTTATTTTGCAAAGCGTTTAGCATCTGCTGCTGGTTGCTCGTTGGGGCTCCTCCCCCTGCCCCGCCCACCATACTATTAGAGGATATGGGCGGAGCTGTCATAGAATTCATGGACTGATGACTGATGCCCCCTGAAGCTGAAGGAGGTTGGACACTAGAGGTTCCTCCTTGAGACGAGTTGAAACCCATTGAAGCAGTCATTGGAGCTGTTGAGGCAGGTAACTGGTGCATAGTTGAAGTTGGTGGGGCTTGATTAAAAGACTAAAAAGGATTAATAAAATTAATTATTAATGCTTCAGCTTTAAGATAGCATAAATAATATATTGGTGGAGACCCATGGGCTTACAGCTCAAAAAATTATGATACAGCCATACTTCCCTGGTACATGTACATTCTTACCTGCTGTCCTCCAAACATTTGCTGCTGTGACGTAGTTTGTTGAGGATACCCTCCTCCTCCTGGTCCCATGCCTCCTCCCGTATGCTGCAAACCACCACCTCCTCCTCCTCCTCCTCCTTGTTGTTGCTGCTGGGGCATATAAGCTCCACCCCCAGCTCCACCCCCTGCACCACCCATCTGCATACCAGGGTTACCTCCAGCCTATAAAATAGAAAAAATAATTAAAAAATGATGTTAATGTCTTAGTAGAACTTGAACTATGTCCTCTTTTCTCTCTCCCTCCCTCTCTCTTAACATTACTAGTCATAATGACTACATCTCATACCATCTGCTGCTGTTGCTGTATTTTCATTGCTTGCTTGAGTGCCATCACAAAGGTATCCTAATAGAAATATCATGAATAATAGTAAAGCTGTACAACTACACGCTAACATACAAGTATTTCATAGGAAATTCAAGGAAAATTGCTTGCATACCTGATCTAATGGTATTAGGCCAGTAAACTGACGTGTTTTTTCATTCCAAATGATGAAGAAAGCTTTGATGGGGCACTGCGGATTGGCATTGGTGATAGGGATCTTAACAATAGCAATCTATGGGAAGAAGGAGGAATGCAAATAATAGTCTTATTATCAAGCAGCTATATACCTTTTTATTCTGAGCATCATTAGACTGAAGTGCCCTCAAGTAATAAACATTTTGAGCTGGTTCCATGAACTGAAACTGGACCACTCTCAGAGCCGCTTGATTAATCCGATAAATTGAATTAATAGCATTCTAAAAAAATTTTTTTTTGAGCCTCACAGCAGCATAGAACTATTGCAGAATGCATGCATATTACATAGATTTGTAATACATATGTATTGTATGTGCATAACATGATAGTATTAAGGTCACACACTTACAAATACTGTCTTTAAATGTACGGACATGAGTATCTTCTGAGGCCATAGCTCAGGTTTACTAGAGGAGTAAGCAGGAGAGATGAGAGTCATAACATAACATTAACTAACAGTTCAGCTTTGTTTTCCATTGGTTTATTAGCAAGCATGTGACATTGGATTTGTCTTGGCTGCATCCTTTGCTGTCTCTAAAAACAAAAAACAAATCAGTCAAGCCAATAATTCCTAAGAGAGATACACTAACCGGTTCAGCCACTTCAATGTATCCGGTCCAAATTTTAACAAACTAAAAGAAAAAAAGAATAGAGACTCTTTGATATGCACACCCTCTCACCTGTGGTATAGCAGGTTGTCCTGGTTGAGCACCAATATTAGTCTGCCCTCCTCCCATTGCTTGCTGCTGTGATCCCATTTGCTGCATTCCTCCAACTGAGCCAGCCCCGATTGCACCTTGATTGGGACCCATTTGACCCTGACCAGGACCCATCTGACCTTGAACAGGACCCATCTGACCTTGACCAGGACCTATCTGACCTTGATTAGAACCTATTCCCCCTTGATGATTAGGAGCCATTGGTACTTGATTGGAAGCCATTGAGCTTTGATTAGGAGCCACTGGACCTACCATTGCCCCTTGACCGGAGTTCATTGTTCCCCCGCCATTTAAAGACTGCATGGGACCTTGTCCTCCAGATGGCATCATTCCCTGACCTCCTCCTCCTCCTATTGGTCCTCCAAACCCACCTGCTGTTGAAGAAGGAAAACTGGTAAACCCTCCAGTGTTAATGGGATTGGACGAGGGGAGCCCCCCAGAAGGCAGGGACGTAGTAACACCTCCAAATGGACGAGGGATCCCAGGCGTTCCCTGACTGGGTAATCCTTTAGCTGCTTGTCTGGCCGCCTCTATTACAATCTGCTGTGCTGTGAGGGCAGCTGCTGTTGGTATGGAGGACGATGAGGTGGTCACATTACTATCAGAAGCTCCACCTCCTACTCCACCCACTGGTGGTACGTCACTGTTGAAACTAATGGGGACAGAAGAGGAGGAGGATGAGGAGAGGAGAGTCGTTAGAGATGAAGCTGTCGTCGATGAGGAGGACTGAGTATACAAAGTGGACGGGGTAGTTCCAGTCGCCGAAGGAACAGATGACATAGTGAACGGCTTATTCTCAACACCAGGAGATGAAATAATCTGAATAGGATTAGTTGAGCTACCAATGGGAGCAGTGGCATCAGTAAAGCCTGTGGTACCACTAGAAACCGTAGAGACTGACTTATAGGAAGGATTGCTAGCATTGACTGAGAGAAAAGACGAGGAAGAAGAAATGGAGGGTCGCTGAGGAGAGACAGAGGTGAGGGGGACAGCACCGGTCTGAGGACTAGAACTAAGAGATGAAGGAATACCCAAAGGAGGTTTATCAAGATCAGGATGAGAACTTATGGTGGCCGGAACACTAGCCGGGTTGCTAGGGGAGACACCATTGGGACTCAAGGACTTAAGACCAGGATAAGACGAGGATTGAACATCGTACAAGGAACTGACAGACGAGGTCTTCCTTATGGCAGGAGGGAGGGCTGTGGTAGGTGGGGCATCAAGATTAGAAATGGGCGGGACAGATAACGGATTCACTACTGAGTCAGGAGGTATGGAGGGAGGAGGAAGAGAAGGGATAGAGGGAGGCTGAGATATGGAAGGAGGTCCGGATATTTCTCCCTTTATTTCTTCTAAACCAGAAGCCATTAGGCTTGGATCCTGAGAGACAGAGGAAGAGGAGGAGGGAGGGAGAGGGTCTGGCTCTATCTTTACTTTACGAGCCTTTAAAGCTACAGGAGAACGGGAAAATTATGAATTAAAGTCAATTTAATTAGGAATAATTATGGAATACTTATCATCACTTAAGCCTTTTAAGTGGTTTATAATCTATATATGCGTGTACTGTGTACATTATTACAAAATTCACTATCATCATTACAAAATTAATGTTAATCTTCAAAGACACATAAAGAGATGAGATTGAGAGTAAGGATAATTGGCTGAGGGGAAGAATGATGTGCACACATCAAAAAGGAACTGGTTTTACTCACATATCATAAAAGACACATGCAAACAGCATACAGTGTAATGTATTAACTTAAACTTACTCTGCGACCGGAAGTGCTATATAATACAACGGGAAATAAAACACTACTAATTTTGTGTTTCATTATTGTACTATACGGCATTTCTGGCCACAATGCAAGTTTATGAACCCAGCTCAATAATACAGAGAGAGAGAGAGATAGGGGGGGAGAGAGGAAGAGAGAGAGAGGGGGGGCGGAATAGGTAACTTACAAGGAACATCTAAGCCTCTCAGTAAAACCATACAGCCTGGGTGAAGAGCATGATCAGCATGTGTGAGTATGCTATTATCATATGGAGGTGATAATGCTCCCTGTGACAAAGATTGACAAACTGTAAGAGTAGGTTGCTCTACCTTCACAAAAAGGTCTGCATAAGGAATGAGCCATCTTGGGGTGATGACAGAAAGACTAACATTATTCTAAAATTGGAAATGAAAAGAAATAAGTCTTAGCTAAAAATATATGCATCTCTCTCCTATCTCAGCTTATATTTATTGTGCCTACGTGTGTACCTTAGCCATTTCCTCTGCCAGCTGCATGTATGACATGTTGCCATAGGTAACAGATTCCATTACAGGCATCGAAGATGGTGGAAGATTACTGATGAATATACAATACTTCTCAATTTCATTGCTGTCAGAACTAAGAGGCAGAGACAAAAGATTTGGAAGATTTTTAATTAAAAATATCATTTACTTTCCAATGACAATACTCTTTGTCAGTTCCATGAACTAAAAGTATCAAAAAACATAAAAAAATTAAGTCTAAAGCCGTACCTCTAAAGCAGCAGCAAGTCCTTCAGAAGCTCTACAGCAATGCTCAATCATATTTCCCTCAAAGCTACGAAAGAGAAACAAGTTATAATGTGAGAGACTCCAGTGACCACATGTAAATGAGGACTACCACAATATAGTATCAGAAAACCACTGTGTGGCCCTCTGTGGTTTAATTGTAACAACTTTAGCAGTCAACCATGTACTTTTAGATGAATAATAATATTTGAAATGATGACAAGTACATGTGTGTACATGTACACATAAAAAACCAAAACTCTGCAATTTCTTATTTTTCATACAACCAGCCTGAACCAGGGCTGATGACATGCTATTGAGTTTGAACTATTGGTCAGGGTTTAGTTTTGTCATTTCAAGGGAGTGCTCTAGTGACAATAGGACTGACAAAGAGAGCTAATCCCTACCACCAGAGGAGGTTTAGAGGTGGTGGCACTGACCAACTGTTTGTTTAACTAATGTTACTCGAGGGGACAAGATGTAAATGTACATATAACAACATTTTATAGTCTCTTGTATAAAGTATCCTCTCTCTCTCCCCCCTCTCTCTCTCTCCCTCTTTGAGAAATAGTTTCGACATAAAACATACCAAATATTGTGAAGGTTTTGAAGGAGGTCGCTCGGACTAGAGGTAAGCGGAAAGTAGTTACAGGAAGGAACTGAGAACAGGGCCAGGGGCTTGATTGTAATGACACCATAGTAATTGACACACTGATGGGGCAAGGGTAATTAATATGAATGGAGAGAGAGAGAATCAAGCAAATACCATACCTGAGCTCCAGCATTGCTCTCTGCAACAGGGCCACCGTTAAAGAACCTGAATAAAATGGATACGATTACACCATGTTTACAACATAACTATTTAGTAGAACATACTCGATACACGGGACGATATAGTCCGTGAGAAGGTGTTTGAATATGCCACTCAGAGCTGTAGAGGCATCAACTACAAATATTATCTGTCTTCTCTTGGAAGACTCGCTAAGTACTCCCATTCTCCCCCTCACCTTCTCAAGCTTCTTCAACGTTCATTGAGAGGGAGTGACCAGAAAATTTATTGGAATGAAGTGGGATACTGCGCATGCGTCAGCCCACGTGCGCACACGAGGTCGTACTATTTCGCAATCTCTCTGTACCATGTACCATTTCGCAATAATGTTATTCATCATAATTATTTCGCAATCATGTATTTCGCAATAAGGTCTACGTAATAATGACACAATAGCTTGCATTTTGCATGCTATTTAATGCAGCCTCAAGCTGTTTTATCATAACTATTTATTTCATATTATGCAAAAAGATTCCAAAGAAGAAACTACAGCTAAAATTCAAAAGGCCAGTGATCAAGTAAAAATCAGTGAAGAGCAGAGCAAAGCTAGCCACAAAGAAGTTACTGATTTTTCATTTGATTGGTCTCCGTCTGCATCACCTGTTCTCAAGAAAAAGCAAGAGCAAGCCGTTGAAAAAGAAACTACTGCTAAAAATGGAGAAGGACAGAATATCTTCAATGATTTTGAAGAAATGGGCTTGTCAGATGCTCTCTTGCGAGGGGTGTTTGCTTACGGTTATGAAAAGCCATCTGTTATCCAACAAAGAGCAATCGTTCCATGTGTACAGGGAAAAGATGTAGTCGCTCAGGCTCAGTCTGGGACAGGAAAGACTGCAACCTTTAGCATTGCAATGCTACAGCAGCTTGATATCAAGTCCCATCATTGTCAGGTAAAGAGCTATATAATCATGTATTGAATGGACAATATGTACTCTATCTATATGTATGCTCAATTATGTATGTATGTAGGCTTTGATTTTGTCTCCCACAAGAGAATTGGCACGTCAGACACACACTGTTGTTCTCTCTCTTGGTGACTATCTTGGTGTGAATGCCTACCTTGTTGTTGGAGGAGAGCGAGTTGTTGATATGAAGAAACGACTGCAGTCTGGAGTGCATGTTGTAGTTGGTGAGCCATGCCCATTTATGAATCTATTTTGCTTTTATTATCATTGTGAAAGAAAATTCAGTAATTTAATTTTAATCATGCAGGTACTCCAGGACGTGTTAAGCACATGATTGCTGAAGGAGCTCTGGATACACGTCACATCAAAATACTTGTTCTTGATGAAGTTGATGTTATGCTCTCAAGAGGATTTGAAGAGCAGGTCCGAGATATATTTTTTGATCTTCCCAACAAGGCAGACCTACAGGCAATTGCAGTGACAGCAACACTCCCACCAGAAGTCTTGAAAGTACAGCAGAAAATAATATAATATTTTATGATAATAATCAACATAGATGACTGAGAAATTTATGAGAAACCCCGTTCACATATTGGTTGAGAATGAAGAAGTGCCTCTTGAAGCTATTAAGCAGTTTTATGTTGACGTTGAACTGGAAGAGCACAAACTTGACACCATTTGTGACATTTATGAAGTAAGCAACTTTATTTATTATTGAAATATTATAGCTTATGCTGTATCTGGTTTATTTTGTCACCTCAAATTTTCATAGTTTAAATTTTTCATTGCAATTAATTTTTTTAGATTTGCAAGTTTTTTTTGATATTCATTTGATGTTAATAAAATTTAGTAGAGTTAATTTTAGTTAATTTGAGCCTGCGCAAAAATTAATTCATTTGATGTAATAAAATTTAGTAGAATTAATTTTAGTTAATTTGAGCCTGCGCAAAAATTAATTCCGCACAACTATTACGGTATATTCTTTACTTATGTTTCCATGTATAGGCATTATCAGTTGAACAATCAATGATATTTTGTAACACGAGACGCAAAGTTGAAATGGTTGCATATCACATGACATCTCAGGACTTCACAGTATCATGTATCCATGGGGATCAGACTCCTGAAGAGAGGAAGACGGTCATGAAGGTACATTAATTTTTTTCACCTTGCACTCAATGCATGCTTTTATTATTCACAGGAGTTTAGGAATGGCGCATCAAGAGTTTTGATAGCTACTGATGTTCTTCAGAGAGGTATTGATGTTCAGCATGTCTCAATGGTCTGTAATTTTGATCTCCCAAACGATAAAGATAGCTACATACACAGGTAAGATACAGGAAGCCATTTCATTGTGAATCTCAATAAATGTTATAATAGGATCGGTCGCTGCGGGAGGTTTGGACGTAAAGGTATAGCCATCAGTCTCATTACAAGGAGAGACTACCAAACCATCAAGACTCTTGAGACTTATTACAGTACACAAATTGATGAGATGCCTCAAGATTTTGCCCAGCACCTCATCTAAGCTACAATTTAACTGTGACTTGCTTGACTTTGCTGCTTTAAAATATTTTGCCGTGCTTTTATTTTTATTTTTTTTTTTGCTGCTCACAATTGTTTGTGCTTATTTTTTCTGCTACGTTAACTAACTATTGGTTTAGTTGATTAATAAAAAATTATTAAAATTAATTAACTAGATATACGCCCACGCATCGGAACCCACATGCACTCACGTGCTTCCGCCATTTTGAATAAAATAGGCCGGTCCACGTTGGATCGTTGGGCGAGTATTCTCCTTTAGGTGGGCTCTAGAATCCCTCTATACTCCTCGCCATGGCCTCTACACGTTACCTCCCAGGTGCCACATCGGTAGAAATACCGCTCAGAGACACAGACGAGGTGTGTAAATCATTGTTAATGATTATAATAAATATGTTTCCATTTAATGCCCACCACCTTAATCAGGTAATAGAGTTAGATATTGACCAGCTACCGGAGGGAGATGAGGTCATCACAATACTTCGTGATGAACGGGCTCCGTTGCACACTTGGGTTACACTTGCTGTAAGCCGATTGGTGATTTGGTATTGACCACACCCACTTATTTGGTATCTTTTTTCTCTTTTTTTAGCTGCATTATTATAAACAAGACAAGTGGAGTGAGTTTGAGAAACTTCTCCAAACGTCAAGAACAGGTTGGGGATAAAATCAAATTAATTCTGTGTTACAAGATTTTTAATTTTACATGTACATCTTCCATTAATTATTATTATTATTTCATTTATTAATCACTTATTGATTTATTCATTTATCTTATTCCATTATTGTTATACACAACGTATTTAGATGCTAATATTTCATATGATGACCATGAGAAGGATCAAATGATGGCTCTTGATTCATTAGCTGCCCATTATGTGCAGAAGGCAAAGAAAGAGAGAGACAAAGAAACAAAGAAGGAATACTTCTCTAAAGTAAGTTTAAAAAAAAAAAAAAGAATGTCCTGAGATTGCTTTGCACAAGATACTAATATTAGTACATGTACAATATTACAAGTGTTTTTTGTATAAAATGCTAATTAGAAGGCAGCATAAGTACATCAATGTGCATCAGAAAATGTAATAAAAATTTAGCGTGATTTCGGAGCCAATTTTTGAAAAAAACCATGGGCTATAGCCTTGGGTATTTTTTAAAATTTTAGCATTTTCTTAAAATGGCCGTAACTTAAAAAATTGAAGTCGGAATTTGCTCAAACTTTCTACATAGCATAAGGACATCAATGTGTATCAGAAAATGTAATAAAAATTTGGGGTGATTTTGGAGCCATTTTTTGAAAAAAACCATGGGCTATAGCCTTGGGTATTTTTCAGAATTTTAATAATTTCTTAAAATGGCCATAACTTGAAAAATTGAAGTCGGAATTGACTCAAACTTTCTACATAGCATAAGAACATCAATGTATATCAGAAAATGTAATAAAAATTTGAGGTGATTTCAGAGCCATTTTTTTGGAAAAAACCATGTAACATAAATACATGTGTATTATGTATCAGAAGGTCTTTGAACCCTATCTGCTGTATGCGTGAGTAATGACTATTGGCTACTTGTTTAGTTACTATATCCAATTCAATTATGAATAACTTAATTAATTTATCTATCCATCAAAATCCCCTTTCCTTACATGCTCAGGTATTATGACTATTAGTACATTAATGTAGTCTGTTAAAGAAGACACTTCATGGTCTTGTTATTATCATGTAGACATAACTGCTTCATAATTGTTTTGTATTTAAGTTCCAGTTCTCATCCTTTGATGTTTGACTTTTGTCTATGTATTACTTATGAACTACTAATAGTAGTTTGCCCCCATCATAAGCACCTTGTGTATTTCATTACCTGCATCATACATGTACATCTCTCTCTCTCTCTCTCTCTCTCTATAGGCTACTCTTTTGTACAGTACAGCTGATAAGATCATGATGTATGATTCGCGCCATCTTCTCGGTCGAGCCTACCTCTGTCTTCTTGAAGGGGACAAGATGAGTCAATCTGAAGCTCAGTTCAACTTTGTATTGCAGCAAGTAACAGCACTAATGTCATTTTCACTTGGGCCTAAATGTATCTCTCTCTCTCTGTCTCTCCCTCTCTCTCTCTCTCCCCCCCTCTCTCTCTCCCCCTCCCACTCCCTCTCTCTCTCTCTCTCTCCCCCTCTCTCTCTCTCCTCGTCCCTCTCCCTCTCTCTCTCTCTCCCCGTCCCTCTCCCTCTCTCTCTCTCTCCCCGTCCCTCTCTCTCTCCCTCTCCCTCTCTCTCCTAGTCTCCTGATAATCTTCCTGCTCTATTGGGAAAAGCCTGTGTCTCCTTCAACAGGAAGGATTACAAAGGAGCTTTGGTCTGCTACAAGAAAGCCCTGAGGAGCAATCCCAACTGTTCTGGTACTGTTAGACTAGGAATGGGACACTGTTTCATGAAACTAGGCAATATTGATAAAGCCCAGGTACACTGTCTCCTCTCTCCCTCCTTCTCTCTCTCTCTCTCTCTCTCTCTCTCTCTCTTTCTCTCTCTCTCTCTCTCTGTTTCATTGTTCATTCTCTTCCAGGTTAGCTTTCACTCGTGCACTGGACCTGGAGCCACAGTGTGTCGGAGCACTTGTTGGTCTAGCAATACTTGAACTAAATAACCAACAAGTGAGTATTCCTTGATGTGGGTGTGGTTAGCCACGCCCACCAAACCAC
Organism: Amphimedon queenslandica; assembly: GCF_000090795.2. NCBI lineage: Eukaryota > Metazoa > Porifera > Demospongiae > Haplosclerida > Niphatidae > Amphimedon > Amphimedon queenslandica. The sequence goes on along the minus strand of NW_003546308.1, from coordinate 285,338 downwards.
CCCTGCTATTATTAAATACGATTTTATGTCTTTTTAAATCTCACAGCATGATTCAATCAAGAGAGGTGTCGAGTTGTTGTCTAAAGCTTACACTATTGATTCGGTTAATCCAATGGTGCTTAATCACCTTGCTAATCATTTCTTCTTTAAAAAGGTTTAATTAATTATTTATTTCGTATTTTATTCTTAATTAGTGCGTGTATTATTCTAAATTTTCCAATTTTATTGATTTCTTTTTATATTCCCCTAGTATTTGATATCACACACACACACACACACGCACTCTCCATTTTAATCTTAGCAGACATAATGTTAGCAACATTTTAAATGATACTAATTCAGACCCATTATATTGTTAACGGAAACACAACTCAATCCTTATGAGAGAGAGAGAGAGTGGTTACACCACATACTCACGCCTTGTTAAAACTATATACCTCAACAATACAGTATAGTCTCTTGTAGTAGGATATTACTACATTATAAAAGATATATATATATATATGTATAATTACCTGAGGTTGGTTTTATTGCCTGGAGGTACAAGTAATCTGATTGTTTAGTAATTGCTTTTGTATGCCTTAGGACACATTCCTTGTGTTCCTGTTGTATTTGGCTTGTTTGTGAAGTGTTTGTGTGTGTTTGGGAAGTGTATAAAGCATGCGATATGCCTTTCTGAGTTTGGCTGATACGTGACTCCTGCTAGCTTGCTAGAGCTGTGAATGTGTGACAGAGTGTGTGGAAATGAATGATGGGCAGACATTATGGACATAAATAGCTTTCATCTCAGTAGTTGTGTAATAATAGTAAAGCTAATTATCATCTAGATAATGATTTCTTAATTTTCTAATGGGACTATTATGGTCATTGATTAATATTCTATTTATATTTTAATAGGATTGTAATGATTTTTATACAACTACTATCATTGATAAATATTTTTTTTTAATAGGATTATGTTAAAGTTCAACATTTAGCTCTACATGCGTTTCACGGGACTGAGGTTGAGACGATGAGATCGGAGAGCTGCTACCAGCTAGCAAGAGCCTTCCACGTCCAAGGAGACTACGACCAAGCTTTCCAGTATTACTACCAGGCGACCCAGTTTGCTGCTCCTGGCTTTGTCCTGCCTCATTTCGGTCTCGGGCAGATGTACCTCGCTAGACAAGACAGTGAAAATGTGAGAGACGCCTCGTTAGCGCCTCAGGCCTCATTAATTTATCGCTGTCCTAGCTTTTATAAATACTCATTAATTGCCAGTCGTTATTGCATCATCGTTTGTCTTGCATGTGATTATCTCTTTCTGTAATGGGCTCTTGAGTATTGCACGTCATAAGTTAATGTACAGTGTGTTTTAAGTACTACAATATCACTCTCTCTATCCCCAGGCTGCTCAGTGTTTTGAGAAGGTCCTAGCATCTCAGCCCGGTAATTACGAGACTCTAAAGATCCTCGGTTCCCTTTACGCTAACTCCCCCTCCTCTGAGAAGAGAGCCACTGCAGTGACTCACCTCAAGAAAGTGACTGAGGAATTTCCTGATGATGTTGAAGCTTGGATTGAACTAGGGGGCATACTAGAAGCTACTGATACCGAGGTACAAATTATTTATATTTTTGATTCATTACCCTATAAAATTTTATATTTATGCATGTGCAAGAATTATATGCTATATACAAATGATTAGCGTTAGTATTGTGATATTAACATTTTTCTGATCTTTCGCCTCTTTTCTTCGTCTTTCTCATGTACATGTACATGTATAGGGTTCTCTGAAAGCTTACGAGAAGGCGTCACAATTACTCACTGAGACAGTTGGGACCGACATACCACCAGAGATACTGAACAACATTGGCTGCCTCCACTTTAAACTAGGACAATACAATGAGGCACAAGTACATATTTATAATTGGGAGATTATTGTACTTTCTCTTTTTTCATATCTTTTCTCTCTCTCCCTCTCTCTTTCTCTCTCTCCCTCTCTCTCTCTCTCTCTCCCTCTCTCTCCCTCTCTCTCCCTCTCTCTCCCTCTCTCTCCCTCCTTCCCTCTCTCCCTCTCTTAGTCTCATTACGACCAGTCCCTTGATAGATGCACCCAGGAGTGCATGCAAGATGAAGAGTATTACAATTCACTGATGGTCACTGTCAGGTATAACATGGCTAGACTCCATGAGGCTCTCTGTGAGTTTGAAAAGGCGGAGACACTATACAAGGAGATACTGAAAGAGCATCCGCGATACATTGACTGCTACCTGAGGCTTGGCTGCATTGCAAGAGACAGACAGCAGATTTATGAAGCATCAGACTGGTTCAAGGAAGCACTACAGAAGAATCAGGTACTTTTAATATAATCCTTATTTGTGTAGCCACTTGTATTATAAGGAATTAAGCCATAACTTAGAACTTACAGTATGTATATCATTTATCAAAATAACAATGTATTATTATTATTGTTGTTGTTGTCGTTGGTTATTTTTTAGGATCATGCAGATGCTTGGGTACTGATGGGTAACCTTCACCTTGCTAAGCAAGAGTGGGGCCCGGGACAGAAGAAATTTGAGCGTATACTCCAGAACCCCAAGACAAAAGGTGACACATATTCTCTCCTCTCGCTTGGGAATGTCTGGCTAGCATCAATTCATCAACCACACAGAGACAAGACTAAGGTTTATATAACTTTAAATTCTCACCTCTTAATTGCCTCCCCCTCTCTCTCCCCCCCTCTCTTTCTCCTTCCCCCTCTCTCTCCCTCCCTCCCTCTCTCTCTCTCCCTCCCTCTCTCTCTCTCTCTCTTTCTCTCTCTCTCTTTCTCTCTCTCCCCCCCTCTCTCTCTCTCCCAGGATAAGAGACATTTAGACAGAGCTCTCAGTTATTATAAAGATGTCCTACATAAAGACTCTCATAATCTTTATGCTGCTAATGGAATAGGTACAAATGCATATACCACACCACATTATCACCACCCTGTAACACTAGTACAGTGCAATGCTGCTATTAATTACTTGCCAGACACTAATATATCTGTATTAAGTTCCAGGTGTCCATCATTAGTTAGGGGCCCAAATGATTTATGAGACTGTACTTTTAGTTAGACTTGTGAATCAATGGTATTATTATTATGCGTAGTCTCAATAGCCTGATACTGTGTTTAGACTTACTCCCAGTTAAACGAGACAATCGACATAGTTTATTAGGTGAACAATTAGCTCATCAAAAGCACAGAGGGGGTGTCTTATAAAGGTATCCATATCAATTTGTGCGTAGTCGTTAAAAGCTTATTAGGCGCGTCAAAGAGACATGTGGTAAGTAGTTAATAATTGGACAGGATTGATCTCTCCTCGTGTTTGCACACTACAGAAGTAGCCTTAACTTATTTTATGAGCTAATACACATGTGTACATGTACATGTATATACAACAGTATGGGGGTCTGTGTGTAGCCTGTATTAGGAATGGGAATGGGAATGGGAATACTTGTATAATAAGAATATTTATTTCTTGCTGGGAATGAGTGGATACAAAGCAGGACTGTCTCTTACTAAGAATGGGTGCAGTTGTACATGTGTAATGTGATCTAGTATGGTCTGTCATGATAGGCTAATATGATATTCTCATTACAATATCCTATAGATAGCTGCTGCTGCTACCATCCCATAAAATAACCTAATCGATATAATAACACCTGCCCACTCTTGGACGTCACCATGCATGTACTGTACGTGTGTGTGGGCAAGCGATCAAGTATTTGTGTGTGTACATTATGAAGAGCGTGTTCTATCCTTATCTCAACTAGTATAGCCTTTTATAGTAAATATTGGCCACCCAATTATAGCCCATTCATTAACTATTGATTATACATGTACGTATAGATATTCCCCATAATTGATACTCTTGTTACATGTATTCCTAGCAGTGTTTTATCTGGTGTTTTAGGTGCTGTTCTGGGTCATAAAGGCTTCTATCGAGAGGCTAGAGATGTTTTTGCTCAAGTCCGTGAGGCGACTGCAGAGTTACCCGACGTATGGCTTAACCTGGCCCACGTTTATATTGAGCAGAAGCAGTACATCTCAGCAATACAGATGGTCTGTTTGTTAACCCTCTGTTGTATGTAATGTATAGTGTTGATGGCTTTTATCATTCATTAGCCAGTGTGTACATGTACATGTACCAGGGTTTCCCACAAAGCATGCTTCAGTAGCTGACAACCACTACAATGCAGTACGTACGTGGCATTTGGAGCAACTTTGAAAATTCATAAAAAATCTAAATTTGATCAGAATCAGCTCAAAGTTTATAAACAGCATAAGAACATGTATATGTATCAGAAAAAATTATAAAAATGGAGAACTATCTACTTGTGATTTTGTCAAAATACCCTGTACTATAGTATAAGGCCTTTGGCCCAATTTTTGAGCAAATTGACAATCCACTGACGAGCTACTCTGTCACCTATGCTGCTGGAATCTATTTCTCCTCCAGTTGCTTAATCAGCAGAGTTAGATTAATCTCTGTTATAGTACGTTGTGCTCCGGACCCCTTGACATAGGGACCTGAGCACATACTGTGCAGAAATAATCATCATACACTCTCCAAACTATTACTTGATTGTAAAATCGATATTTTATTTTTATTGTTTTAATAGTACGAGAACTGTCTTGGAAAGTTTTATAATTTTCACAACACCGAGGTCCTCCTTTATCTAGCTAGAGCTTATTTCAAAGCTGGTCGGATCCTTGACTGCAAGACGACACTCATTAAGGTCCGACTATGTGTGGGCGTGGTGTATCTTTATTTTCCTCTCCTTTAGGCTCGTCACATAGCTCCACACGACTCTCTTCTCTTATTTAATTTAGCTTTGGTCCAGAGGTGGTCTGCTAGCTCAACTCTTAAAAACCTTCAGAGTACCCTAGCAGACGTCCTGTCTGCTGTCAGAGAACTTGAGATGGCTCAGAGGTGAGTGATGGGTGTGGCTATTAATGGGTGTGGTTAATTATATATTGCAATTTGGTTTTATTGTAGGAATTTTGTGTTTTTAAGTCGAGAGGGTGACAGGCTCAAGTTTGACCTTCAGTTTGCAAGTCATGAGGCAAAGTAAGAGACTGTTCTTGTTTTATTTTTGATTTTTTGTGTTGAAAGTGAAATATCAGTCATTACCTTGTCTTCACTTTTTGTGTAACCTTTCATTATCTCCACTAAAAATGCATTCTTGCTATTGTTTTGGTTTTATTTTTAATCTCTGATTCAACTATCCTCTCTCTCTCTCTCCCCTCTCTCTCTCCCTCCCTCCTCCTCTCTCTCTCTCTCTCAGGCGTTGTGCTGATTTATTAAGTCAGGCGCAGCATCATGTAGCGAGGGCTCGCAAGTCGGAGGACGAGGAGAGAGAACTGAGAGAGAAACAAGAGAAAGAAATGGAGACGTTGCGCCAGAAACAGATTGAACAAGAGGCAAGGGATCAATCACTTGAATAATAATACTAAATTGTTTTATGCATAAAAAGATAGCATGGGCTTATAATGTATTTTTGGAAATTCGTTCCTTTATATACATTGGCCATAACTTAAAAGTTTATCAGCTACATGTACATGTACATGTACATAGCAATAGCATGAAAGACAAGTATAATGTGTAATGTCTGCAGTATATTTGTATCAGTAATTGGTTTACAGTATTGTTTGTCTCATGATTTTAGGAAAAGCTTGCCAAGGAGAGAGAGAGACAGCTCCAACTGCAGGAACAGGCAAGGCAAGAGTTCATTCAAAAGACTCAGAACCTTCTTCATTTCACAAGAGAAGCCTCCCCACCTCCAAAACCATCAAGAAAGAAAGTTAGAGCTCAATAAACTAGTGATATGCAATGATCATAGCCTACTTACTGTGTTCATGTATTTATTATTGATTATATTATCAGTGTTATATTTGTTCATTTGTTATTGGCATGTAGAGAGGAACTGCTGATGTGCAAAGTGATGATCCTGAGAATGAAGCAAGTGCTAGTGGCCCACAAAGGAAGAGGAGAAGAAGAAAGTATGTCACATGCTACAAACTGGCCCCCTTCTAATAAATACCCATCTCTCTCCCCTAAGGAAACATTCTGAGTCAAGCAGAAGGAAAGAAGAGAGAGGAGAGAAGAGAAGACAAAGGTATAGGACTTGGCATGATATGGTTTAGTGTCTTTTATTGAAATATTGCCTCTCTCTCTTTCTCAGGAAGAGGGAAAGTGGTGAGAAGAGACGAAAGAAACAAAAAAGGTTAATGGTCTAATTGTTGACATCATTCATTTGTACCTCACCACTCATCACCATTCCTATACTTGTACGCCTACTACGCTGAGGTGGTAGTACACTAACTGCACTATATCAAAAAAAACAGGATATGACTAATAGAGCGTTGCAGCTGGCAAATGCCATTTTAAAATTCTTGTGTAATAGAGGGCACGCTGTATCGGAATTATCCTCAATCATCTTGTTATGCTGATTATTTATATGCAGACAATCTGACATCACATGCTGTTTTGATAATTTAGTATAGGATATCCTTACATGATATGGCCTGTGTCATCCATTCTTTATGTGCATGAATGTAAACACACATGTAGCTAATGCTTTGTTACATGTCTGCTGGCATTCAATAACAGTAAATCCGTTTGGAATATGAGGCTAAATGTATTTGGAGGGCATGACTCTGAAATTGCTACTACTGTTACAAATTGTATTTTAATTGGCTGACGAGCATTTTTACCTGTTCCTAAGGCGTCTCACAGCCTCACTGTTTCATTAGAGAGCTAATTTGAGAAAGTCGGTCCCTAATTTGCAGTAGTAGGTTTAATTGTATTAGCAGTTTGTTGTTGTGTACACTTGGGGTTTGGCTGGCTCATGTCTGCTGTATTATTTCTCCTCCGTGTCTTGGATCATTGACGTGTCCCTGTAACCCGATTATTAGTATAGTATTCCATGATAATAGTGCTATGGAATGTAGACAGGCCTTCTTGTGTAGGTGTACATGTTCTTAGTTTATGCATAATTAATGTTGTGCATTTAGGTAGGAATGTGTTCCTTTGATTTTTCTTCCCCCTCTCTCTCTCTCTCTCTCTCTCTCTCTCCCTCTCTCTCTCATAGTAATGAAGAAGATACTGGAGATACTGCTGCTTCAGGAGGAAAGGGAAGGAAAAAGAAACGTTTTATATCTCAAGCCTTTGTCTCTTCATCTGAGGATGAATCTGGAGGTATAACCACTTCAACTAATCAAAGTAGACACATAATGTTATATGTGTACATTTGTAATAGGGGAAGAGAAGAAGACAGAGGAGACAGCTGTGGAGGAGAGAGAGGGTGAGAGTCATGAAGGAGAGGAGGAAGTTGGTGAGAGGTCACTTCAATCAGAAGATTCATCAGAGGAAAGTACCTCTGGAAGTGAAAGTGAAAGGTTGGAGATAAAAGGATTTTTAAGCTATTGTTTTATTATAATTTAATTATCTCTCTCTCTCCCCTCTCTCTCTCTCCCCTCTCTCTCTCCCCTCTCTCTCTCTCTCCCTCTCTGTAGTGGAAGTGGATCCAATGATGAAGTAAGACAGGAAGAAGAGGGGAAGGAGGAGGATGAGGAGGAGGCAAAAGGTGAGGAACCTAAAGAGGGCTCGAGTCCAGAGCCTCAAGAAGACACGACTGCTGAACAAGAGGTCGAGGAGAAGGTTACACAGCATAATGTATCTAATCGTCGAAGGATAGAGAGTGACGATGATGAAAGTGACTAACATGATTTATACGCTTTGATTTGAACACACACACACACACACACCAATTGATCCATTATGCTTTTTTACCTAATCACTTTTATTCCCAACTCCCTTTGATGTCCCTGCCATATATTCTTCCCTGCCATATATTCTTCCCTATAGCTCCATCTCTCGTTCCTAGTGTGTGTGTGTGTACTGTATAACTCCCACTCTCCTCTTTGAACTAAGAGATGATAAAGATTTTTGCTCCATTATAACACACACTTATGTCACTCTACAAATCTGTCCCCTGGATTGCTGCTGTTAGTAGGAATTTCACTGTATATATACTCAAAGAACACACACATTCAGTCTCATGTATCAATTATGCATTGCAGCAGACCTGCTGTTGTTATGCTGTAAACCAGCCTATATTTACATATATAGTGCTTTCCTAATTTGTGTTCTTTGCTATGTATATGCAAGAATGTAGCATGCGCATAATTATAGTATTTGATGGGTTACTCTTTACTTGTTGCTGGGCGTAAATTCCAAGTTTATGTATACTGTGTACGAATACATGCATTTAGGGTTTGTATGTGTCTCTGTGTAATTAGTTAATCCTGACTTGATGGAGCTGCGCAGTAAAAACAAGAGTGGACAGATGTCTGGTATGCAAAGAGTATATGGGATATTATAAAGGCACTCTTCATTAGCCTGTGATGATAATTTGTTTAATTATTATTATTATTAGTAGTAATATGTACTTGTCCCTGTATAAATGTATACAGTTTTTGTTTATGAGTCAATGCTGCTTTAGTTTACTAGCTTGGATGATTCAATAGTCCAGTTCATTTTGATCCTATTGGGTATAAAGGAAGTTGTGCATTGATTTGCTTTGTATGGGGAGCACTGATTGAATTGTGCTCATATAATTAGAGCTTTAAAGGCAAAGCATCATGGTTTATATCATCCAAAATATGTATAATCTTGCAAAAACAATGCAGGGAGAGTCAGGTTCAGCTATATAGATTCAATTATGCATACATGGTTTCTTATGATAGTAATTAGCAATTGTGTTTGTGTAGATTCAAGTACACAGGAGAATGCTTGCAGTTTTAAAGTGCATGCATAGAATTAGTTATAATGTATGGTGCGAAATCTACTTCAGATATAGCCTTATCCAACATTAAAGTATGTTCTCTTGTGGCATTGAACAATACATGATATCATTATGAGAGTTATGTCAACAGTTGAGGTCATCAGCCAGGAAAAAGAAGAGCAATAACTGTACTATTATGATGCATTATAGTATCTGCATTTGTGTGTGGAGAGTAAAGCCGATCAGCGATAGTAGATTAGTATTAGTAATAACTTAATAAGTCACATATTGTGATACTATTGGCTATACACTGTAGTATTTTGTTGCAGCATAGCTACGGGTACATGAATTCATAGTGTATCATCTGACTGTACAGCTGTACTATAAGGAGCTATAGTAGCTGCACTATAAGTTAATTATACTGATGCACTTGTCTCTATTTGTCTATAGGCAGTTAGGCACATCCTTTGGTAATGTCCTGTTATATGCTTTCATGCAAGCTGGATTCGTTCACTGATGCATGCAACCATTTCATAATTCTAATGATATCATATGTTGTAGGGCCCACTCTCTCATGTCTTGATGTTGTCTCATGCATGTCACTCTTTGTGTGTTCTGTTTATAGTGCTGTATGCATTGAAGAGTATCTATATGCATATCCCATAGTCATTACATCATGTACCGGTTCCATGTTATGATTATTGCACAATATCATGATAATATTGATGACATCTGATGCACTGACTTCCAGTAAATAGTGCCACAGTGCAAATCCTGCATCCTGGGCATAAAAGAATTCATTAGTGATTGTGCATGGCCTTCAGTAAAAGTCTGGCGTGCTGTATGTATTCTTTATATGTGAATCCATTCAATACAACACTAGGCACTTATCGCCATAATTGGCATTGAATTTCATGGCGTACAATACCATACCAGACCGCAAGGCTCCACGGATTACTTTATTATTTATGCAAGCGATTGTATTGTTCAAAGATTCATTATACCCTTTGTGCATTTATAGGTAATAATGCAAATGAAATGTTTTGGATGGCTTTAAGTCAGTCAGACAAATTAGATTAGGCTGAAAGGCATTACGAGATGGTGGCTGCCTTTGGTAGTGTACCTTTAAAAGCATATTTGGCAAATTCTTCCAAAAACACACTCACACACAAAATACTGCTGCATCCCATATTTTAAACATTTGGACAGGCTGGCCCAGGGGCATTTTGTGAGCTACTTTACGCGCATGCGCAGATCATATTCGTGCGGGATGGCGCTGCGGTTGCAAACAGAATAAGCAGCCTCCCACAAGTTGGTCCGTGGTTTCACTTTGTTGCGGTTTTGTATCAGCTCTATCTCACTATACTGCACAATACAGGCATAGTTGGGCACTAGCAATAGAGTGATTATTACTACAATACTATAATAGTATTCGTCACGTTACATTTTACACTTTTGAAGTCGCTCTTCTATTGTGTTCCCCCGTATTGTTTTTATAATAATTGTAGTAATTCTCGAGCTCTGTGTGTGTGAATTATATCCTGTTTTCGACCCTATCTCAGTAGAAAGCGGGAGAGCCACTAGTACTACCGGTCCAGCATATATATCTCTTGATATCATCTCGCCCGAGTGCACAGCAGCAATTCTTTTCATCAGTTTGTTGTGCACTAGCATCAAAATAATTAGTGACATTCCGGAGGATAAGGCGGAGCACAGCACAAGCTGTAGTGTGCGTGTCTTGATATTTCAGTGATACAATCCTTTGCTGTCATTGTCCCCCAGTCCCTCTGTCTCCTTTTCGAGCTCTGTTCTTGAGGCAGTTAAGGACTCTTGACGTAGCGAGTCAGCTTCTAAACTGTTTACTATATCGAATTTCCACCCGCCGTCAATAGCCATCCCCTTGGAAGAGGACAAGGACTGTAATAAAAGAAGACCTCGTTTGATTCAAAGGAACACTTTTAGGAAGAGGGAGCTTCTTATTTATTTTGTACTGGAAGTTCTTCAGGAGAGAGGAAGAGAGATAGACATCTTATTGATAAACTTTAGGCATAGCATTATGAGAAAGGAGGTGGGCTCGCCATCACAGCAAAGATAGCAAACCCGAGCCAAAGAAAATAAATAAAGAACTTGCACTACTTACATAATATTATCTGTCATAAGGAAACGTATCTACGGACTGGTTCATTCGTATCCAACTCGCCGCCAGCAACACGCTTCTTAAAGATGTGCTCCAGCTATTCACAGAGATGGCTCTCGCTCATTCTGTCTCTTCTCTGTCTCTTTTCCTTGATAAAGACTAGCCATGCCTACTTGCCTTTCTATTGCCATGGTTGCTCATGTGTTGTAACTCCACCATCAGCTCTAGCAATAGACTGTAGACGTTTAGAGCTCACAGCAGTACCAGAGTTTTTACAAACATTCTCAAATTATTCCACCTTCAAGCAAATGTAAGTACATGCTTGTTTTCTTGTAGCTATTTTGTATGTATTATACGTGTCTATGTATGTATGTGACATTCTAGTTCACATTGGGATGTACTGTAACTTCCTTGCGGAGGGATAGATAGATAGAGAGAGGGAGTATAAAAGAATAGACATGATTTAGCACTTTTTGTGTAATGCTGGCCATTTTCATGTTCATAAGCATTTAAAGCAAGCCCAACTCCCTCCCTCTCATTTCTCCACCCAATAAGTATCTCATGCTAAAGCACTCCGCAAACAGGTGCAACAAAAGCCCGGGAACTGAAAGATTACCAGTTTGATTTCCTGTCAGTAATGCCTCTTGTTTACATGATTGGACAGGGTGTGCCTCCATGAAAGGCCTACATAAGATTATGGCCTATCCTTTGTATGCATAGCCACTATGTGCATTATTTTATTTGTGTCTAATATCTAATCCTCCTTTGCTAATTGATATGTCTGCCTACATTAGTAAAACTATGCCTAATGGCATTTATGAGTATACACACACACACACACACACACGCAAGTATGAGCATTCTTGACGCATGAATGCTACAAGATTCTCTGTCTCTCCCTTTATTGGGGCTGCTATTGTTTTGCGTTATGGGATGATGCAGAGCGTAGTAACTCCAATTCATTGTAGATTAGTAATCAAGGTTTTGTAGGTTTTATAGTAATTTCACTCGGGCCTCCGTATGGCCTTGCTCTCTCTTCGTTAAGATCCTGCTAATTATTTTGTGCCACTGGAGGTAACAGGCTCGATCCCGCTCACTCAGCAACTTGAGATCAAAGCAAGAATGTCAACCTTGTTTTCTTGTTATAGTACCTTCGATTATTAACACTTTTAGCAGGCCCCGAGGGCCTTGTTCATTCTGAACTTAATAGACAATGCTGTGTGTCTTCACTATGCCCCTTGACTTTGTTCCCTCAATGTCTAATGCTAGAGTAGTAAGAGTGTGTGTGAACTGAATGGGATAGGATTATACCGGATTATCTCAGTAATGGTTTATAGTCTGACAGATGTGCCTGTACAGATCTAAGAGTGAATCCCAATCTCTCTCTGTCAGCCTAGCAGTCTTCTCACTTTGTAGTTTCCATGAGAAAATTTATACAGGAACTCTCTCCTTTATTATAGCTGTACTCATTCATCCTCTATACTGTTGTTTGTGTGGCAGTTGTGTTTATACAGCTTTTACTCCACTTCAGTCAAAGTCATTCTCACACCTGATCATCAATACATACATGTACTGTATAACTCACATCTATAGTGATTTATATTATATAGCTGGGTATATATGCATTATACTCTGATGTGGGCTTGTATGTACATGGGCTGGCATATACCTGTACATATAGGTAACTCTTTGTCTCTCTTCTCTTTCTCACACCACACACCACACCTGTGGTTGTCCTCTATTTCTACAAATGGTAGTGCTAAACTAATCAGCACTACCATGCTGTGATTGCTGTGTTGATATCTTTATCCTTTACCCCTCTCTTTTCTTACTCCTCTCTCATTCTCAGGCCATTTATGCACTCCCTTATTTCTCTCCTCTTTCTCTCCTCCTCCTACATCTCTCAGTATAACATCTGTGTGTTTGTATATGCTGCCTTGTGGGTTGTTCCTCTGTTGTTTCTCACTAACCAAAAATCCTGTCTGGGTACATTACCCCTCTCTCTCTCACTCTCTCCCTCCCTCACTGTGGTAGAGCCTTTAAAGTACTGCTACATGTCACGCCTTTGGGGGTTGGTACGCTCAGATGTGGATCAACAACATGCCCGTGAAATCAAACAAATGCTCTAGCCAGACTTTAATGAGAAGGTGTCCACAAACGGCACGCCAAACAATCATTCCTTATATGTCTGCCTGTTATTTCATATAGTTTGAAAAGTTGCATTGATAGAGGGTAATTGAGTTAAGCAAAGCAGCTGCAATGTATCTTGATCATTCCCTAGCCGGAATTCTTATCCCATTTGAGATTTGCCATTGTTTTCTCTGAGTAGTTTTTTTAGGGTCTACTCCCCTTCTAATCATTTTCTTAGAATAAAGTGTTATTCTATTGTATCTAAGAGCAAATGTGTATGTAGGTTACTCTATTATTAATGGTATTGGCAGTGGTAACCTGATACAGCTTATGTTGTGTCTCTCCAATTCTCTTTGTCTTTACAATGTTCCCATACATTACTCTACTCTTCCTTCCCCCCTCTCTCTCTCTTTCTCTTCTTTCCTCTCTTGTTTCCTTTCTTTTTACTCTACTCTCCTTCACTCTCTCTCTCTCCCTTATCACAGATCTATGTACTTAGACTACAATAACATATCAGGGATTGGTACAAATGATCTCAGCCTAATGAAGAACCTCACCAGACTGTAAGTACATGGCACAGTTCATAATAATCCATCTAGTATAGTATATAGGCATATAGTAATAGGTATCTTTATCAATGTTAATGTATAGTGTATGGTTTACAATGGTCCCAACCACCAATTTGCATGTGACCTAATATAGAGAATATTATCAGCATAATGTACCCAATACTAATAGAGTGTGTGTTTATTTGATCCCATCCATTCAAGCATCCCATGGTAATACTATTAGTGGGTTGTGTAATCCTGTAATAATCTTACACTAGTATAAATATTGTAGTGAGTTTGTGTGTGTACATATACCTTGTATTGTTGTATTGAGTCTCTGTAGACTTCAAAGGCTGTCTTTTATGTTCTCTAATCCCTCTCTCTCTCTCATCTCTCCTCTTAATTGATGTGTTGATACATATGTATCTATACACGTGGCTTATGTTGCTCCCTTTAGCCTAATGTGTTAATCCTATGTACACTTATTTGTATCTCTGATTGGTACAGCTTTTGTTGTATATATATATATGCGTGTGTGGGGTCACTTTTACAGGCAACATGTATGTATGACTATGCCTGTATGTATGACTATGCCTGTATGTATATGTATTCTGTATGTTTTCTCTGCTAATACACAGTGCAGTGTCTAATTGGCAAACTATGTTCGTGTACTATAGCTTATATACGCATACTGTATGGCGGGCCTTCCTGTTGCTGGAGTCATTCCCTATTAGCTCCATCTTGTTTTGTACTTGTACGATTGAGTGTGTTTGAAAACATGTCCTATTACTATCATTGCGTGAAATGTGTAAGCGATGTACATGTACATGTGTATACTATGTAGCATGTATTTATGATTTAGGTATGTATATGTATATGTACATTATGCTTTTGTGTTCTTGTGTGTTCTGCCAGGACATTCTTTAGATGCTATAGGCTGAACACAATGAGACTAACTGAGTGGCTACTTCATCGGTGGCTAGCTCGTTCCTCTGTCATTAGGAATCGTTTTAAAACAATATCTAGTGTGTCTTGATGGATAACAAACCCAATAATAGATAATTATAGATAATAATAAATAATAATTGCCTGCTTCATTGCCGTCTGCTTTCATTATGGTATACATGTAGCATACCATATCATATCGTATGTATCCACTTTGACACTTTATCTAATTGCGAGTAAATTATCATAAATCGCTCCAGCAATGTTGACTTTGTACGGTGCCAGATAAAATATGACGCGATCCTCCTACTTGTTTTAATTGTTGGTTGCTTGTTTTTGATGATTTACCAAAAGGAAGATTATCATTAATTTATTATAATTTGTGACAAGTGTGAAAACAGCTTTGTCTCCGTTGCCATGACAGCTTAACACCCCTATCAACGAGTAGGGGTTGATATCCCATTGTGTATAGTATATGGTGTTATAGTACATTTGCAGCTGTTGTGATTATGTTGTATGTACATTTATGTATGTATGTCTATTGTAGTGCTAAGTATCCCATAATAGTGGTCATTGATAGCCAATAGTTGTACTATCCCCTCTCTCTCTCTCTCTTTGATGTTATGGTTGTTCTAATCCCTTGTTTCCTCTTTGTCTTATCTTATCACATTCACCATGCCCTCTCATGAATAATTCATATACCTCATCTCTCTCTCCCTCTCTCTCTCTCTCTCTCCCTCTCTCTCTCTCTCTCTCTCTCTCTCTCCCTTTAGTACAATAACTCATAACCAGTTGAGCTACATTGAAGACAATGCTTTCTCTTATCAAGACTTCTTCAACATCCTGTAAGTGATTATAACTATGAGAGAGGGAGAGAGAGAGAGGATATGTCTGTCTGCCATTGTGTCTGTTTCTAAAAGCACAAGTACTAAATGGAGTTTTTATAACGTGTGCATTAGAGGGTAGTCATTGCAGTGTGTGTGTGTGTATTATTTCTGTAGTAAATGTTCTCTCTTTTTGTGTGTATGTGTGATTGTGTGCCCCTTGGAAGTCTTCTTATTGAGGCTTGGTATGGTTTCTGGTTAACTGTAGTGGGTTTCTTTACTTTTGATGAGACAGCTGTTGTTTTGCGTTTAGGCTGCCCTCCCTTTTAGTTTAAGCCCTTTCTCCTCTGTCCTCTTTCTCTCTTCCATAATACTTCTCTCTCTCCTCTCTTTCTCTCTCCCTCCTCTCTCTCTCTCCCCCTTTCTCTCTCTCCCTCCTCTCTCTCTCTCTCCCCCTCTCTCTCCCTTTCTTCTTCCTCCAGTGATCTGTCATTCAATCTTCTCACAAGTGAATCCTTTGCTAATGATTCATTCAACAGCACTGGCTCCAGAGTAGCCACTCTCAAGATCACCGACAACCTTTTGACGCATCCTCCAAGAGCTCTGGCAAAAAAAAATAGACACATGTCCATGTCTACACTGTAAGTGTAATTAGTAATTTATAATTACCATTACTTATAGTAAATTAATTGTGTCTATATTATTTATGTACATGCTCTGTCTATAGGTTTCTGGATAATAATCCAATGGGCCCTGTACTGAAGTCTGATGCTTTTGAGGGATATGCACAAGATATAAGGGAATTGTAAGGACTAATGATATTATATTGATTTATTTGTTTGTTTATTCTGTGATCATGATGATCAATGGAACAAGTTCAATGACTAAAAACTGGGAATTTTTTTGTGTATTGAGAAGTGTGGTGGTACATCAATGGCTTCACTTCCTTTGATGGTCATAACTCAAAAGTTTTTGCTTTGAATCAGCTCAAACTTTCAGCATAGCTAAAGGGCATTGACAGGATTTCGCACAATTTTGGCATAGTGGCTCAGTATCTTGTTTGTGAAGTTGCTACAAACAGAATCTAGCGAAATATTCTGTTACATGTATTTTGCCAAAATGATTTGGAGAGAATTCTACATTTTTTATAATTTTTCTGATACATATGCATGTTCTTAGTGTAGCAAATTTGAGCTGATTCCAATCAAAATTAGATTTTTTATGAATTTTAAAAGCTACTATTGTGGTGCTTATGGATTTGTCATCTCATAAAGCAAACCTGTTTTATTGCTCACTGCTTTGTCGGAAACCCTGGATATGTATGTATTGAAATCAGGGGTGTTTTGGAGCTATTTTTGATCTTGGGCTAAGAGATACAATAGAGATACAATCCACACTTTATATACATGTATTTATTCTATTAGGAGGCTATCTGGTTGTCAATTGAAGAAAATTGAGCCAAAGGCATTTCACTATGAGATATTCCCTGCATTGAAGACGCTGTAAGGATCTCTCTCCTATCCTTCCTAATTTACTGCCTCTTTTTTTATCTTTTTAAAAATATTCTTATTTCCTCTTAGGTTTTTAAACAATAATGATTTCAATGAAATCGACGTAAAATTTCTAGAAGGAGCTCACATCTCCGACAAACTGTAAGAAGATTTAAATCATTTTATTTATCAACTCCCTCCTCTCTCTCTCTCTCTCTCTCTCTCTCTCTCTCTCTCTCTCTCTCTCTCTAGTTATTTAAGAAATGCTGGTATTCGTGAGATAAGACCTAGAACCTTCTGGAAGCATACTTCGCTCAAGCACCTGTATCTTGATAATAATGATCTTTCAAGACAAGAGTCACGTAACAGCTTTGTTAAGATGGACCTAAAGACACTGTGAGTTTCATTTATGTACATGTACACGGCAATAAGGCAGGAAATATGGTTTTTATTTTTAATTTTATAATTAGAAAAGGAGCTTTTCATGAATGTAGAAAGTACTAGAAACAATTTGTGAAAACTTGTTTTGATATGATGAAATTATCTAGTATTGTTTTGCATGAGTTGTGTTACTTAATTCCTTGCTCTTATGGTAATTAATGCTCTTTCTCTTTCTCTCTCTTATCTCTCCACAGATCACTAACTAATTGTAGCTTGACTAGGCTCAGGAGAGGCTTCCTAAGACTAACGGCAACCTCAATGTAAGCTCAAATGAAAAATAATGACACACAATCTTGTACATGTACATGTTACTAATGTATGATAACGATTCTTCAATAAATGGAATGGATACAGTGGTTTCTATGGGAAGAAAATTAACCAGCAACATTAGCCTAGAGACATTGAGTCTGTGTTGAACTGTCAAGTCATAATTAGTTCATTTATTTGGTTATGTGCTACTATTGAACTTGTACTTATTTGAATGGGCTGCTAGTGTACATGAATGTGGCTTTAGTGTCTCGATTGTAATGTGGTCTTGTATACTGTGTGGAATTTTGATAATCATTATAATAATCTTCTCTCTCTCTCTCTCTCTCTCTCTCTCTCTCTCTCTCTCTTTCTCTCATGCAGTAATCTAAAGGGTAACTTCATTACTAGAATATTCAATGAAACCTTCAGAGACCTTAAGTCAATCAGAGAGCTGATATTGGACAGTAATAAGATAAACAGGATCGACGCTCAACCCTTTCGAAAAATGACACTACTAAGGAAGCTCTATCTCGGCAACAATGAAATCGATGACTCCAACCCTTATTTCCTGGGTGATCTCCAATCCCTTACGAGCCTTGACATATCTCGTAACAGACTAACCGAGTTTCCTGATGTCTCTGGCCTGCCAATTCTAACCACTGTGCTGGCTAGTTATAATAACATTAAGGAACTCAAGGAGGCTACTTTTAACACGAGTGAGTACCTCAAAAAGCTACAGCTGAGCGATAACAGAAATCTTGAGGTCATTGATCGTAACGCCTTCAAGCGAAACAACCAAATCGAGATGGTGGATGTCAGTTTCTCTGGCCTAAAGCGTCTCCCAAGCTTTGAGACTTTCCCACAGCTGTACGAGCTACGCCTTGAGCACTCGAAACTGACCGAACTTCCTAAAGACCTCTGCACAATAGCCCCAAACCTCCGGCTACTGTATGCTTATGACAATTACCTGGAGTCCATCCCTGACCTCAGCAACTGCACTAAACTGATTCACATCGAGCTCTACTACAATAGGATCAAGGCTATTCCAGAGTTTGCTTTCAAGGGTCTCTCTGATTTGCAGACGTTGAAACTCTATGGGAACAGGATAACAACTGTTCATCGGAATGCCTTTCGTGGTCTGAATCGACTTTATGAATTAGACCTGTCGCATAATCAAATAACTTACCTACCGCACGGACTCTTTTTTAATCTAACGAACTTGAGGAAACTGGAGCTACAGTTTAACGCCATTACGAATCTACCTGATAATATATTCAGTGATCTCAACCACCTTGAGCTGCTCTACATTAATGATAATGCTATTCGGACCGTGGGCTCTGTCCTCTTCCATGGTAACATGACTTGGCTCCAGAACTTGAGTGTCTCCAATAACCCGGAGATGGATTCATTCCCAATCCCCACTGATGGTTTCCCATTCCTCCATTCCCTGGGTATGAGTAACCTCCCATTAATATTCAACGTGCCAACAGTCATTAATATTCCAAGGATACAGACGATTGACTTTACCTATTCCTATCACTGTTGCCTCTTTAAAGATTATGCTCCTCCTTATCGAGCACTAACCCTTGAGGAGAGCGAAAACACGGGTGATCCTGATGTCTTATTCACCTTTCAAAATACTCCAGCGGAAGAGGTAACATTAGCTCCAGAGGTATCTGACACCTTGCTCTTCCATGGGAGTGATCCTTTTACGCATGACAACGCTGGTGATATAAGCCCTCAGCAGTTTATTAGGGAGCTGCTAGAGTACCAGAGACGCTTTAACGTGACTCTTGTCTCCACTCAGAACGGACAGGTGATTGTTGTTGATAATAGCAACCATTCCATTGTCGCTCGTTTGAAGGACGAGGAGTCACGCTACCTCCGAACCATATTGCCCTCGTTCTTTGTGAACAGGGAAGTGTACTGTACCCCTCCCCCAAGCTCACTCACTCCCTGTGATAACCTCTTGGATCCCCAGCCACTCCCAGTGCTGGTCTGGGTGATCTGGTTTACAGCTGTTATTGCTAATCTCGCCGTTTTATTTGTCATGATTGTGTCAAAGGAGAAACTCGAAGTCCCACACTTCTTCATCTGTAATCTGGCATTTGCTGATTTTCTTTTAGGCGTCTACCTTGCATTCCTTGGCGCTGTCGATATCCGTACAAGAGGCAAAGGTTTCTATAAATCTGCCCTGACCTGGCAGACAGGTCCCGGCTGCCAGACAGCTGGTTTCATTGCTATATTCTCGGCCGAACTCTCAGTATTCATTCTGACTTTTCTCACGCTAGAGAGACTCCACACTATAGCTTATTCGTTTAAGAGTGGCCGTCTTAGACTCAGAAATGCGACCATTATTGTATTCATATGCTGGATACTGGCAGGAATACTAGCAGCCCTCCCTCTATTTGATGTCAATACTTACTCTGAAGTAGCGGTGTGCCTCCCGTTTAGATTATCAAATATACGTGACAAGCTTTTCATTGCTCTCATTTTGACTGTCAATCTAACTGCCTTCTTCATCATCCTCTCAAGTTATCTCCATATCCTTCGTCTTTTCTGTCGCTCCCGAGCCTCTTGCACAGAGCAAGGAAATAAAAGAGAGAAAATTGTCATATCGTTTAAGATGGGTATGCTAGTACTTACCAATCTCATCTGTTGGCTACCATTGGCAGTTGTCGGCTATGCTGCTATAGTCGATCAGCACATCATTAACTTCACTGTTGCCAAGTTCTTCATAATCCTCATTTTCCCCATCAACGCTTGCCTCAACCCATTCATCTACTCCATATTCACCAAACAGTTCCTGTCTCGTGTCCGTGGTCTCTGCAAGAGAAAGGATACAATGCAGCACGTGAGCAACAACAACTCTTTCTATAGACTCTCTTTCAGACGGAACTCGATTGCGTCAGCTGCAAGTGATACGTGTTCGTCTACACTAAGAACTAATTCCCCGAGATTTGATATTGATCTTGATATGTTGAGTCGACGTCAGAGCCGTCGCTCGTTCAGCGTTCAGCTAGCATCACCTCCCCTCCCTCAGCCTATTGTGGGCTTGGCTTCCCCGGCTCCTTATATGGGCAGGCGATACTCTTCCCCTGCCATATTTGGAATGGAGTCGGGACTACCTGAGGCTCAGGGCCTAGAGGGGAGAGGCGAGATACCACGCTCTCACAGCAAGTGTTTGTCTATTGTACAAGAGGAGTCCGATGAATCTGACACTGAAGAAGCAGCTGCTTCTCATAGCCCGAGGAGAAGGAGGCGATCATCAGATCCAGAGCTTCTCAACTCCGCTCTCCCTGGCGGGCTCAAGGATTTATTAAACGCTCGGAGTAACAAAGTGAGTGATGAGAGGCGTGACTCAGGCCTGGTCCCTTCTTTTGAGGGCAATTCTCCGCTCCATTATCAGTCGGTATCACCACCAGCCCAATCTAGTACATTAATAAGAACTAGTGGTGAAGGTCACTCGAGAGATGATGCTACCAGCACTAATTATCGAATTCCCTCTCTGTCTTCTCCTGCAGCAGCTTCTCGTGTACATTTTAAAGAGTACATACCCAGGAGGTCTTCGCCGCTCTCGACTCATTCTATTAGAATTATTAACCCCCACACTGCTAAACAGTCAAAACATAATGTAAAGGAGTCTCAAGTGTGAGGCTCTTTTTCTCTCCCCCCCCTCTCTCTCTGTCTCTCTCTTTTTCTATGCCACTATCCATTCACACAATCTCATTTGTTTGTGTATTATCAATGATATGTTGTGTTATTATTATTATTATTATTATTTTGCTTTATGGAATGTTTGTATTATTTTATTATTAAAATTAAGAAAAGATGTTTAACTAAATATGAATCATAAAGACTGCACAGAATACAATCTGCATTTGCCAATATCGGAATCAAAAAATAATTAAAGCAGAGGTATGGTACTAAGCAAAATATAATGTCATTGTCCAGCAGTGTAGATCTTTATGATTTCTTTTCATCAGCACTTTTATTCACATAATAGCTCACTAGTCTGTATACCTTCCAGCATGGAACTGTTGAATCTCCTGACATCTTAACCTATACATGTACATGTACGTAACAAAACATGATTACTATAAACTGCACGTACAACAAAATTGTTCTAAAATATTTGCAGATCAATTTACTTTATTGATGGCTTTATCTTTGATGGCCTCCATCTGAGCAACATTGATATCACCTGTGATGTAGTTCTCCTGCAGCAGTTTTATTATAGTCTTGATAGCTTCATCTGCATTAAGGTGCATGCTGTACGGTCCATGGTGACCACTGCTACTCCTGGTACTAACAGTTTTGGTGCTAGAGAGCTCATGACTATCAGATTCTGTGCTGGCCAATTTGATTTTATTTTTGGCGTCATTCTCTTCTTTCTTTGTGATGATGCCAACAATACTATTATTATTGTTGTTGTTGTTGTTATTTGATTGGTGGTCCTGTTGTGTCGTACAAGAAGCAAGTGCATTGCTACAAAAGACCATGCCAATGATCGTCTCGGAAGTGCAATGCTCTCTTGTAGCATCAATGCTATTTATAAATCTTCTGCTTCTTCTTTTAATGCGCATTAGACTATTAGCAGTTGCACTACCAAGGCTTCTGTCTGTAGCAGCAGCAGCAGTGGCAAGAGTTTGCTTCTTCTCAGTGCTTGTTGGAGGTTTCCTTTTGCTAATGTCTAGGAGCTTCTTTTTGGGCTCAGTTGCAGAAGCTTGTTTCTTCCTGCCTGTGGCAAGCTTCTTCCCACCACCACATGCAGTACTGCTACTCACTGCAGGACTGGCCACCTTCTTTCTATAAGCACTCCTAGTCTCCACTGGAGAAGAAGAGGTTAGCTTCTTTCTGTTAGCACCACTGCTGCTGTCTGCTACAAATTTGGTTTGTTTAACACTCAAGGTCTTCTTACTAGCAGTACTACTGCCTTTGTCCTTTTCAGTGAGATTAGTGATTTGAGGAGAGAGGGCAACAGGAGATATCCTGCTCTCCTTTTTTCCAATACTAGTGATAGCTTTGACTTTGACTTGTACAGACTCTAGCTTTTCTGTCTCGGTTCCTGAACTACCTTTTCCACTTTCTGAACTTTTCTTTTTCTTCTCAGTAGACGCACTTTTGCCTTTCAATTTATGAGGGCTGTCAGTCAGAGGAAGAGGACTTGATGCTGATTTTGGATTGTGAGGGAATGAAGTTGGATGATCAACAGGTAGAGGAATGACAGCAATGGTTATTGGCACAGGCAGATCTTCTGAATCCTTCAAGGGTGCTTCAGTATTGCTAAAGTATATAATATTAAATAAATAAAGGAAACTGACTGCTGGTTGAAGTCAAATATATACTAAATTATAGTTATCACAAAATGTAATAAAAATTGGGGAGGTTTTGGAGCCTATTTCTGGAGAAAAACATCATAGCCTTTGCTTTTTTCTGAAAATTTGCTTCTTTTAAAAAATGGTAGTATTTTTTAAAAATTTATTCAGAATGAACTTAAACTTTTCACAAAGCAATTTTAGCAAAGGACATCAATATGTATCAGAAAATGTAATAGAAATTTGGAGTACTTTCGGAGACATTAAAAAAACCGGCATCTTTCAGAATTTTGAAGTTTTTAAAAAATGGCTGTAACTTGAAAAATTTGTGTTGGAATCAGCTCAAACTTTCTACACAGCATAAGGGCATCAATATGTATCAGAAAATATAATAAAAATTAGGGGTGATTTCAGAGCTATTTTTCGGAAAAAACCATGGGCTATAGCCTTGGGTATTTTTCAGAATTTTAACAATTTCTTAAAATGGCCGTAACTTGAAAAATTGAAGTTAGAATCAGCTCAAACTTTCTACATAGCATAAGGACATCAATATGTATCAGAAAATATAATAAAAATTAGGGGTGATTTTGGAGCCATTTTTTGGAAAAAAACCATGGGCTATAGACTTGGGTATTTTTCAAAAATTTGGTGTTTTCTTAAAATGGCTGTAACTTGAAAAATTTATGTCGGAATTAGCTCAAACTTTCTACACAGCATAAGAGCATCAATGTGCATCAGAAAATGTAATAAAAAGTTGGGGTGATTTCGGAGTCATTTTTTGGAAAAAACCATGGGCTATAGCCTTGGGTATTTTTCAAAATTTTGGCGTTTATTTTTAAATGGCCATAACTTGAAAAAATGAAGTCAGAATCACCTCAAACTTTCTACACAGCATAAGAGCATCAATGTGTATCAGAAAATGTAATAAAAATTTGGGGTAATTTTGGAGCCATTTTTTGAAAAAACCATGGGCTAAAGTACAGGGCATTTTTCAGAATTTTGAAGTTTTTAAAAGTGGTCATAACTTGAAAAATTGAAGTCGGAATTGGCTCAAACTTTCTAGGTAGTATAAGGACATCAATATGTATCAGAAAATGTAATTTGTGAGCCCATTTCAAAAACTGTAGACTATAACTGCATTTTAATCAGAATCAGCTCAAAGTTCAAACTAACTCCATGGTATACATGTACATGTAAGTGCAGAAATTATAAATTTTTTGGAGTTAATCTTTTATTTTATGATCAAAAATAGTGATTAAATCTCCGTATGGTATAGACAAAAACATAATTACCACAAAAATAAAAAAAAGGACAATAAGAGTACAAAAGTAAAAGCTAAACAGATAATGAACCTACTGAATTTCATTGTTAGATTTTCGTTTGTCCTTTTTGGGGGAATTGTTTGCAGAATTAGGATCAGATGCAGGCTGTATCGAACCGTCTCTTCTAAATATAACTTCATTTGACTCCAGCATATCCAAAGAGTCTTCTATAGGTCCAACATAATCAGTCTTCATACTGCAGCTCGGTCTGGAAAGGAAGAATGGAATATAGATGTACATGTTAAGTTATAATGACAAGTGCATTCATTCATTACTGAAGCCATTCCTTCATAAAGGTGCCATTTGTAATAGAGAAAGTAAGGCTTATAATTGTGATAATTTGAAAGTTAATAAATATAATTACATACAGGTATAACTATAAATAATAATAATAATAATAATAATAATAATAATAATAATAATGAATAATAATAATAATAATATTATATAATAATAGTAATACAGAGGATAAGCCTGTATTCTTTATAATGTCACAAAGTGCATGTGCAGTGTTTATCTTCAGTTCTTACATTTGTGGGATAATTTGACATCTCTTCTTCACTGGAGGGTAAAGACAGGCCTGCTGCTTATTCATCAACAAAGTGAGATTTCGTTTAACTTTATTTGTCACCTTAAGAGTATTCTGAGATGGGAGAGCCACATTATGCTTGAGTCCCGAGAAGGGAGATGCAGAGAGACCCCGCCCACCACTTCCGACACTTTTAGCCAGCCAGTCCTGAGCTGCTTGAAAACCGACAGCACTTTCATCGTGTTTGTGCGAAGCAATCACAGCACCTCTGAAAGCTTGGCGTATAGTATTAACTTTAGCAGCTGTACGGGCTCTTGGTGAAGACTCTGGGTTTAATGACCTGGTATCTGGGTGAGACTTTCTCCTCTTTGTTCTCTTTCCTTCGTCGATATTTGAGCTTTGAGAGCTGGGATCATGAGAGGTAGAGGAATGACGGAGAGAAGGACAGGAGGATCCGATAGATCTAGGTCTTTTCTGTGGTCCGGGATAGTTTGATACATGAGGTCTGGGGTTTCTACTAATGAGAAACCCACTGTTGAGTTGTATGCAACCCTGCGCAGACAACCAAGGAGGTGGGTTCTTTTTCTGACTACTAATCACCTGCATCTCTTTCTCATTGACTTCTTCCCTTCTTTTGATCTCCTCTCTCAGCTTCATGTCCTCTTTCTGCTTCATCTCTTCTCTCCTCTTAATGTCTACCCTCTCTTTCACTTTCTGTCTCTCGCTCAGCTCCTTTATCTCCTTGGCCTCTTCTATCTCCTCTCTCCCCATTACTACTCCACTCTCTCTTATCTTCTCTTCCTTTTCACTCTCTCTGTCGGGGGTAGGGGTTCGTGAGTATATCTTAATAATTTCAGTCCTCAAATCACTCTCTGTCACTGTAACGCTTTCAAAAGACCCACTGTCAAAGTTCATTTGCCTTTCGTGTTTTCTGATAAAGCGTGGGTGAGTATAGCCATAATGGGGTATGTCTTGTTTAGTATTATGGGAAGGCAGTGGATCAATGGATGGTTCACTTTTCTCTTGATTTAGAGTCAAGTGTCCATCTACTTGAACGCTATTAGCTTCATTTCGTACAGTTTTTCGTTTCTTGGTTCCCTCTTTGTTTTCTTGTACATGTACATGTACTTGTTTTGCTGAGGGTTTTAAAGTCGTTTCTTTAGCAAAACTGGATGAACTAAAACCAAGGTTTCGAGGAAGGTACTTCGAAGTGTCAAAATCATCGTCGTCTTCTTCATCTTCAGACACAATAATCCTCTTTGGTCTCTTCCTTCCCCTGAATGGACTGGTGTACTTTACTTCCTTCATCTTCCTTTGCTCAAAGTCATCTTTCTGTTTTAAGTAATCCTTCACTTCTTCATCATCATCATCATCATCATTATCATCATCTATTATTATTGTCTCTATTACTCTTTCTTGTTCTTTAATCTGTACTTTCTCCTCCTCCTCCTCCTCCTCTAGCTCTTCCTCCTTCTCTCCCTCCTCCTCCTCCTCCCTCACTTCCACAATCACTACCTCCTCCTCCTCCTCCTCCACCACCTCCTCCTCCTCTTTATCACTCTCAGATGTCATGTCACAGCTAAGTTCAGAGTCTGAGGATTCTTCCTGAGCCATTTTCATGTTCATGGTAGCAACGAGGCACAGACAGTCCTGACAATACCAGGTTCCTTCAGGGACGCTTGAAAGAGGCGGAGTAAGACAATACATGTGATACCTAAAAGAGTAGGTAGTGACAGATACATGTATTGGCAAGAGTAGATAATAATTAGAGGAGAGTGTCCTACTGTGCCTATACCCCCTGCTTCATCACGGCGTAGAATTAAAGAGTCACATTCAGGATATTTTCAGTATTTTAGAGTAGTTATTAAAAAATAAATAGCAATAACTATAGCTACTCAAATAAAATATGGAAATATCCTGAATGTGACTCTTCAATTCTACGCTGTGATGAAGCAGGGGGTATATGCACAGTAGGACACTCTCCTCTAATTATTATTCTACTCTTGGTATCGGCCATATATTCATTAACTTACCCCTTATCACATCCGTCACATAGCAATAGGACGTTCTCATTATTACTTCGATGACAAATCTATATTATGAATATTATAAGTAATGAAGAGTCAAATTAATTATTTCTCATATACCAGACAAAACCAGGGTTTCCCACAAAGCAAACTAAGCAAGCTACATGTAAATAGCATGCTTCAACATTGGCAAGCACTAGTACATGGCATTTGGAGCAAGTTTTAAAATTCATTAAAATCTAATTTTGATCAGAAACAGTTCAAACTTTCTATGCAACATAAGTACATGTATATGTATCAGAAAAAATTATAAAAAATTGAGAATTCTCTCCTTGACATTTTCGACAAAATACCCAGTACTATAGTACAGGGACTTTTGCCAGATTTTTGAAAATCCACGACAAGACATTATGCCAAAATTCTGTGGGGGAACCCTGATAAATTCATAAATACTCACTTCACAGTAAGTCACATCATTAGGATCAACCAAGACATCCTCAAAACGACGCGTGGGCACATGAATCTAAAAGAGAGAGGGAGGAAGAAGAATGAGATGAATGTATCTCAGTCATAATATCAATTGCAGGTGATATAATATCATTTACCTTTCTTAGAACAATGTCCCTTGCGTGGCTATAAACTTCGATATCATTAAAAGGTTTTCTATCAATAGGACAAGTATTAACATTCTAAAGGAGGGGCGATACACATGTTCAGACAGTACACAACACGGGAGAGCATACCTGGGCCCATGCTTGAATACAAGGGAGGCAGAAGAAATGATCACAGCTGCCGAGCTTCCCCAGCTCACACCTACTGAGTTTAGTGAGACAAATAGGACAGGTTTTATGACGGAAGCGAGAAGAAGAAGATGAAGAACGGAGTGGTCTGGGTGTTCTAAGAGGCGTACTCTTGGAGGCCATTATCAAGTTTCTAATTTTAACCAATAACTGTTCAAAAATTTAAAGATTAGACCTAAAACCATCGAAATTTTGAAAAAAATTAGTTCTTTTAGATCTAAAATTTTTAGAAGGTGATAAATTTGAAGATCACGTGATACATGGCACTATTATTAAGTAGGCGGAGCTAAATCCTCACCAGCTAAAAAAAGCTCGGTCCGCCGAGTAAGAAAGGCCAGAGAGAGAGGCACACAGAAGCCAGTACTCTATAAGCGTATTCGTATCAAGAATAGAAAGAGAACTGAAGATATAAAGGAGAGGAGCTCTTTCTTTCTGGTGGCTGTCTCTACCAGAGAGAGACTGACGAATTACCTACTGACTCTCTCACTCACCATAATGGCATTTCTGTTCAGGTTAGTATTTATAAATTTATTTTAACATCTCTTGGTTATGTATGAAGCAAATACATACATGTACATGTATGTGCATACATGTATATAATGTGTAATTCTATTTCCTTATAGAAAGTATTTTGTATTCAATCCCTGTGTAAAGTGATGCTGTTTATATTACGGTTACAGTACTACTAAAATACCTTTTTATCATTGGGTGTGCTCAGATGGGTTTTTCCGTACCATTTCCGTAAAGTGTTCCTTTTTTATGTGTTGCTGGGTGTGGTCCGTAGGTGTGGCCCATTTTATGTTCATTTGGTTGTGTGGTTGGTAAAGTATGACAAATATGTCTTTGTTGGTGTGAGTGTTTAATGTTTCTAACTTAATCATTTCCTCTCCCCCCATTCAACCCTCAACCCTCTTGCCGTAGAAACTCGGACAAGAAGAGTCAGCACACTGGCCAGGAGGAGAAGAGGCATTTCTTAGAGCATGATTCAAATATGATCATACCTTCGGTCGCTGGGAAGCTCCAGCAACTGATTCGATTACCACCACTAACTGACATCCACGAGTGGCTAGCTACCAATTGTAAGGGGAGAGGAGAAAGGGAGAGAGAGAGAGAGAGAGAGAGAGAGGGAGGGAGGGAGGGAGAGAGATGGGGCAATAAAGAGCATAGTGTTTCTTGGTTTATATTTATTTTATTCTCTTTCTCCTAGCTCTTGCTTTTTTCACCCAAATTAACATTCAAGTAGGAGTCGTCTCACAATTATGTACTCAAAGTACTTGTGCTCAAATGTCAGCTGGGTCACAGTGAGTCATAGCCACACGACACTCGTTAGTTTCTGCTCTCACTCTCTCCCCCCCCCCCTCACTATAGAGTATTTGAGTTAGATATTGAGAAGAAGAAGAAGGTCAAGATGCATGCGAAGCAGTACATAGACACTGTGATGATGAACATTCAAAAGCAATTAGGAGATGAGCAAACTTTTCCAACAAAGTTTGGTAAGTCTTTCATGATTCATGATCTGTTAAGTCCTTAAGCTCTCATTATGACTAAAGTTTATACAATACACGTATGGTTATGACTTCAATTGCCTTGCATTGGGTACATACAAGACATACATTGTATGCACATCATTGCCTCTATAAATATTGTTATCCTCCTCCTAAGACATTGTGTATTCACATTATGTTTCTCTTGGTGAACGAAGGAAATCAATCATCAACATATCCATGTAGTAATTGTGCTGTGTATTGTTGATACACAAGTTTACTACATCTGTGTACAATTTATCTTCCTTCCTCTCCTTTTTTTTTATCCCACAAAATTATACCTATTAATAGTTTCTACTTGTCTCTGTTTGTTTACTAGGCTACGAGTTCCCTTTCGATTTCGTACAGATTGTACGAAAACTATTTCGTCAATACTTCATCATACTGGCACACATTTACTTTCATCACTACCATCAGTTCAAGAGACTTCAACTTCACGACGGACTTAATACTCTCTTCCTTCACTTTGTGTATTTCGTGACAGAGTTCTCTCTCATTGATCCCAAAGAACTCTCGTTACTTGATGATCTTATCGAAAAACTAAAAACCCAAGAGCAGGCTCTAGCTAAGCAGCCTCTCAACGATAGAGAGTCAGAGTTTAACATGGTAGCATCAAAGTCTTCTTAAAAAAGCTTTTTTAACAGATAATATTTGTGTGTGTGTTTGTGTGGTAATTGCTTTAATTGTTAATGTGGAAATTTCGTGTGTGTGTGTGTGTGGGTGTAAAAAATCATTTTTTGTTTTAGTTTTTTGCAGAGGTATGAGTACATGTTTATTGTAGTAGTGGGCTCTTTGTTTCTCTTATCTCTCTTATCAGATCTATTATTATTATTATTATTATTATTATTATTATTATCATTATTATTATTATTCAGCCACTGAAAAATTATCAAAAAAATTTAACATTGTAACAATAATAATAATAATAATAATGTTCAAAGGATGGGTGGGATCAAAATGAAAAGGATCGTAGCAATAATAATTATTATTACAATTATAGCAGCGATGCATGCAAGGAATCAATCTTATTCTCAATTGCTTTTATTAGAGAGAATACTCTCAATGGTATGCTTCAATACATTGGCAAGACACGACTGTGAATAAGGTTGATCTAGCGGTGGAACGTGTACAAAAAGAACTGGAGCTTTATCAATCTTCTTCTTGAATGTGTGATGAAGCGACGTGTAATATATAAAGTCACAAAGGTACTGCCCTGCATCAAACGAGACTTCAATCTTAACGTTATTCTTCCCTCCCTCCTCTTTGGCTACGATACTCAATACCTCCTCGGAGAGTCCGTCTAAATCAAGTGATGTTTTCAAGACGTCCGGAGAGCCAGGGTGAATCGTGGAAGACTCCAAGAATTGTGAGTCCACGTCTTGAAGGAAGTATCCATGGTTATTGGCACAC
Source organism: Amphimedon queenslandica (assembly GCF_000090795.2). Lineage (NCBI taxonomy): Eukaryota > Metazoa > Porifera > Demospongiae > Haplosclerida > Niphatidae > Amphimedon > Amphimedon queenslandica. Next base: position 254,818 of record NW_003546308.1, on the reverse strand, counting down.
TTCTCGTACTTTATGGACTTGTAGGGAGACACCCCAACGTGTATGCAGAGATCAGGGTTTATTTCATCCCACAGGGCAGGGACTCGGTCCCTAACGAGCTCGTAGGAGACTCTTATTTCTCTAGTCTCCACTCTCAACTCTCGGCCATTTGCTGTCAGTCCCATGGAGGGAAGGAGTTTAACCGCTTCCCAGCTAGAGTTTACTTTGTGACTGCCGAACGGGCCAAAACCAGTCACCAGGACGGTTAAGGGTTTGGTTTCTACTTCTTTGTGCTGAGCCTGAGTCCTGTTTTCAGACATTTTAAAGTTCTTGGCAGAAATTGAAATTGCTGAAGTTTTATTATTGTTGTCTCAGTAATTAATTATTGTTAGTAATTAACATAATGATTCTATGAATAGTAATGAGGAACTTATACTGTGTTTTAAAAATTGTAGCTACTCTCTATCTATGGCAGATTATATCCACCTTGAATGAAACTATCTTTGTTGGCCCCACGCATTCTCTTGATGCTACGTCCACGTACAGTAGCTCCAGAGAGAGAAGAAGGAAGACTAGGAGGAACATTTGAGCCACTGGGCCTTCCAATGGAAGCACCAGTACTAACAGTAAGAGGGACTGGATCAGTAGATGGCATCCTCTTACTATCAGAACTTGCAATCTACAGAATACAGCAAAATGTATTATTAGGAACTTTATAACTTTAATGATGGGTTACTACATTATTAAAATACACTTTAATAAGGTAGCCCCCCCCCCATTCACAGAGAGTGGGTTACCGTTTCAGTTGATTTCCTCTTTGAGAGTCCAGCCCTTGATCCTCCTCTTCCTCTTCCTCTCCCTCTCCCTGTTTCTGTGGATGATCTACTCCTCTGATCACTGGTTGAGCTATTGATTACTGTATATAACCCTGAATGTATGTTCAAGGGGTTGTATATCTCATGATGCTCTAGCTGTAAGAGATACATAAATGTATTCACACGTAATAGCTACTAGTCTGACCTTGGACAGTGATTCTCCAAGCGTGTCTATTGATTCTGGTAATAGGTGAACTACTTCATCTTCACCAAGGTCAATAGGGAGGAGCAACTCATTGCATACAACAGCCTTGAAGAGAATGATAGAATAAAAGTGGCTCAATCAATGTATGAGAAATTTTTATGCAAGATATTTTTGTGCTCAAATTGGCTCTTAAAAATTAATAGTTACCTTGAGTAATAACGAAGCTGGTGAAGGAGATGGAATGAGTATGTAGTTTGCCTTCACTTGGACCGGAGGAGATGAAGCAACTGATGAACCAAAGGAATCATCAGTAGCTAAAAGGAGCCCTTGATTCTAATACAATGGTCATTTATACGTATTCCCCCTCCTCTCTCTCTCCCTCTCTCTCTCCCCCCTCTCTCTCTCTCTTACTCTTTCTTTAAGTTGATAGCACAGTGCTTGAAAGTGCTGCTGGTTAGTCTCCAGCTCATCCCAGTCCAGTTTCCAACAGCAAGTGCTCCTCACGATACATGGACTACCGTATACCACAGACTCACAGACTCCGTCGCACGAGACGGTACCAATCGACTTCAATCGGTACACTGGAACTGTGTGAGTTGTACTGCCACGTCCAGAGGACTGAGTTTGGGAAACAACTGAAGATCCTGTCTGGATGGTCTATATAGAAATCATCATCATAATAATAGTCAAAATTGAGCAAAACTAAGGCAAACATTTTAATTAAATTTTCTAATGCGTATACGTGTACCGTACATTACTTAAAAGTTTTGAGTAGATTCTAAATTTCCAATCAAAAATTAGATTTTTAAAATAAATTTTGAAGTTGTTCCATATGTAATTTCTAATTCACTTAGCATGCTTTGCTTGAAGTCATGCTTCCAGTATACAATATGCTTTTTAAAACAAGTACTTATCATTATAATAAATGATTGCACTAACCAGATTTTTAGAGAAAGCAGTAGGCAGACATGAAGGATCAAGCATCCTCTCCCACACATCACACTTAATAATGATCCTATTTTCATCATTAACTCTAGCACCAGTCACCACTCCAGCAGAGGAAGATGGTAGGACTATCTGTATATGCTCAACATCTGTACTGCAGTCATAGAGCCATGTCTTGAAGAGACCCTGTAAACTAGGTACATCATTAGTACACCTGATAACATCAAATACACTCAAACCTATAAATGTAAGATCAATGGTAGAGTAGTGGGCACATACACTATGCCATGATGGGATTATAGTATAAGTACATGTACATACTTAGCTCATTCGGGCTACTAGTGGATTGAGACAATTCCTCTAGCTCATGATCCTTGTCTGGTTTTTCTGGATCGTTTATGCTGACTACTTGTATCTTTTTCAAATTCTCCAAGTCCAGCTGGTCCACTACCCTCTCTAGCGACTGCTGTATGGAGTGTGTCGGTTGAGCTGTTAGTATGATAATCTCTATCTGTGATGGACAGTAGCTATTAATAGAAGAACCAGATTGACTCTGAGAGAGAAAGAGAGAGAGAGAGAGAGAAAAATGAACAATGGCCTTCTCCATAATTGGAACCTGAACAAGATTAAGTTTAATCAAGAAGCATGTGAACATGACAGCAGTACAATGTGACATACACACACCCTATCACTTAAATTACAAAACAGCTGCACACTCATGTACAATAATACAATTCCATTAAAAATCTAAAGTAGCAACACAAATTTGCACACAACAAAAACATTACTTATACATGCATAAAGGAAGAGATGACATTATCCACTAAAATTTGTGTACCGATAAGTAATATATCGAATAATAATAATACTTTACATTGTTTTGTTTGGTTGCTTGTAGAAGACGTTGGAATTGACTCAAAGCTTCTTGCATACCATCCAATAGACTACCTCTTATCAATGATGAGTGTCTTGCAACTCCTCCTCCTCCTTCCTTCCCTCCTATGTACCGATTGGTTATACTGTACAGCTCAAGTAGTGCACTCTGTACACGTGAATAGTTTCCCTTGAGTGGTTGCAGTGGAAACAGACACTAAATAAAGAAATTAATTATTACACCCAAATTATTTAATACCCACTACAACGAATCGTAAATTCCAAACAAAAAATGAGAAATGATAGATCAATCAATCATCGTTATTACTAATTTGTTTTCATACCTCAGTGTATGTCCTTAATACTGAGAGTGAAAACAGAGGGACTCTCCCAGGTCCCAATAAATGAACTAGAAAGCTCACTACGTCCCTCAGAGCCGTGTGTACATTAGAGGCGGTAGCGGGGCTCATTGGAGCCTGTAGGTCTAGTATTAGCGCCCTAGCTGTGTGGAATATGATAAGATAGATCAATGGTGACTGAGCTTACCGGGTTGCCTGTTAAAAACACTCCTTTCCATGCTCGGTTCTCTACAGCTGCATTCATTCAATTTCAACACGAGGCAACACGTGTAGAGGGTGTGGTTAGTGTACATGCCACGCCTATTCTTGACCCACACAGGTAAACCAAAAGTCTTCATTGTTTGAAAGCTGAGAACACAGAAAGAAAAGAATCATGATATCTGTAGATCTGACTGATTTTCAGAGTGAGTTGCAATCTATTTTTCTCATGGACATACTCACTGATCTTTTTGTCTAGAGATTGGTCTAGGGCTGGTTGCTTTTGGCCTTGGTCTCCTCTTCCTTGGTGTCATATTATTCTTTGATTCAGGTTTATTAGCTATTGGAAATGTAAGAAAACACGTTTACATACACCCCATTACTGAATGTACTGCTACCTTGTTAGTAATTCTTACAATATGGTATGTAAGGTTTGGGGCCACTTTAAAAAATTAATTATTACTTTTTTGTGGATTCTGATTAATGACAACTCTATTTTTCCAGATTCTTTTTATTGCCGGTATACTATTCATCATTGGTCCTCAAAAGACTGCTACATTCTTCTTTCAGTCTCACAAGCTAAAAGGGACGGCTTTCTTTGCCGTAGGAATCTTTATAGTTCTCTGTGGCTGGGCCCTAATTGGAATGATCGTAGAAACCTACGGAGCCTTTCTATTATTCAGGTACTAAAAACAAAATTCAATTATTTTATTTTGGATGCAAATTCTAATTTCTTTTATTACATTCAGAGGCATTATTCCATATGCTATTATGTTTCTAAGAAGACTACCAGTGATAGGGCATGCTTTGAATCTACCCGGAATCAGATCAGTAAGCATCCATTATAAGTCATTCAAAGTACTACTCTTTTATATCGTGTTAAGGTTTTTGATGCACTATCTAATGATTCAGCATCTCCAGCATAATCTTTCAATAATGACCTTGACTGGAACTAGGTGTATTATTATTATTATTATTATTATTAATTTATTATTATTCAGTTTTACCCATTGTGTTATTATTATTATTATTATTATTATTATTATTATTATTATTATGGAAATATTAAACAATTATTTTTTTTTTGGCTTTTTCTATCATGATATAACAGCTATATTCCTAGTACGAAAGGGTGTTCTATATTCTTCTTGAACAATGACATCCATTTGCATGACAACTCGTAGTCCATGACACGAGTGTCACACGAGAGTGTTGCTGTAATAGTTTTAGTGACACCACTCAAAGTCTCATCTGGTCCAATGGAAGGTATCGTATGAATCCGTCCAATGGCTAAGATGGCCGACTGGGGAGGGTTTATGATGGCAGTAAATTCTGATATGCCGTACATACCGAGATTAGAAACACTAACAGGAATAAATGATAAAAAATCAATAAATAAATAATATTATGCTAATATAATGATCATATATATTATGTTCAATAAAGTGATAGCACTGAAAGTTGATATTGTAATGTGAATGCTGTCTGCCAACAAGGAACTCTCATAATGATTAGTGATCAATTAGTGTGTATTATTATACAGAGCATGTACACATTAGTAAAGTTTACCAGAATGTTCCTCCTTGATATTCATGAGGCTGTAGTTTCCCATCTCTTGCTTTATCAGCCAGACTCTAATTTATAAATTACAAAGGAGCAATCAAAATACATGGACAATGCAATATAATGTCAAAAATCAAAATCCATTAGTGCACCAGAATAAAAAATTGAATGTCTATCTGACAAAAATTTGCAATCAGGAAACTTTAATATAAAGCAGCTTTCAATATAAAACTTTCAAACTTTATTTTCTACGTGGCATTTCAAAATCACAATTTCAAAATCACAATAAGAGTCCACCAAAAACAAAAATATTTACCTTAATTTGTGACGATATCTCTACTATTGACAAAGCATTGGTATTCCTGATGATAGGGGTGATGAGCCCACCCTCTATTGCTACAGCAACAGCTACATCAACATTAGGCAGTTTCTCAAGGTCTCCTTCAGGGGTCCACATTGAATTTGACTCAGGGAGTTGCTAGAGGAGGAATTATTTCATTATTATTATTATTATTATTATTATTATTATTATTATTATTATTATTATTATTTAATATAATCACAACTAACAAGTTGGTACAAACTCAGTATCAGTCCATAACAAACAGACTATGATACACAATTACATATTTAAATGTCTCCTCCGAATTCGTGCAGATCCCAATAACGCAGTCTTCTGTATGTGCTCTACTTTGATGTTAATCTCCAATTATTATTATTATTATTATTATTATTATTATTAGTATTATTAGTATTATTATTATTACAACTTACCTCTAAAGTAGAAGCAACTGCTTTAATAATTATGTCGTTAACACTGACTTTATTTCCAGTTTCTGAAGCAAAAAATAAATAAATAATAATAATAAAATGATAGGAGCAGACATTATGTACATGTATATGTTGAGACAGGATTAGTGGGGTAATTGAAATCCATTGTAAAATTTAATAGTAGCTTTAACAAATTTTTTAAGTTGCTCCAAAATCGAGTAAAAAGTCCCTGTACTATAGTGCAGGGACTTTGGTCAATTTTCACCAAAAATAAAAAGTAGAGAATTCTCCATTTTTATAATATTTTCTGATGCATATACATGTTCTTATGTTGTGTAGAAAGTTTCAGCTGATTCTGATCAAATCTAGATTTTTTACGAATTTTTAAAGTTGCTAAAAAATCGGGTAAAAGTCCCTGTACTGTAGTACAGGGACTTTGGTCAAATTTCACCAAAAATAAAAAGTAGAGAATTCTCCATTTTTATAATATTTTCTGATGCATATACATGTTCTTATGTTGTGTAGAAAGTTTCAGCTGATTCTGATCAAATCTAGATTTTTTACGAATTTTTAAAGTTGCTAAAAAATCGGGTAAAAGTCCCTGTACTGTAGTACAGGGACTTTGGTCAAATTTCACCAAAAATAAAAAGTAGAGAATTCTCCATTTTTATAATATTTTCTGATGCGTATACATGTTCTTATGTTGTGTAGAAAGTTTCAGCTGATTCCGATCAAATCTAGATTTTTTATGAATTTTTAAAGTTACTCCAAATTAAAAAATTTGGCCAAAATACAGGACTTAAATGCCAATAGCAATAGTACTATCAAAATTATCCTGCAATAGTAGTAATTGTATTGTATATAATTGCTTTTAATGTAATTGACCCTATGCCTGTAGATAATAAAATGTACTTCTTGGTAAAATAAATATTGAAGTTATGGGTGCAATGGAATAGCAAGCAATACATGTACATGTATGCACTATTAAGGCAGACTACATGTACATGTACATGTAGTCTTACCATTTAATATTCTCTTCCTAAGCTCCATTAACTGATCAACAGCACAATCAATAACAGCATATGTGTAAGGTATATCTCTCTAAATAACACAAAGAAGAAAGAGAGAGAGAGGGAGGGGAGAGAGAGAGAAGGGGGGAGAGAGAGAGAGAAGGGGAGAGACAGAGAGAGAGAGACAGACAGACAGACAGACAGACAGAGACAGAGAGGAAAAGAAAGAGAGAAAAAGAGAACAGATGTACTACTCATACAATAAAACATGAATAAGATAGTATGTGAATATGCAAGATTTACCTTAGAAGCTGTTAAACGTTTCGCTATTGTTTTCCTCATATTATTGAGTGGTATATCAACATATCTAAGACCAGAATCACCTGATGGGCTTTCTACTGGAGGCAATCCTGGCCCTTTAGTCGGAGCTGCTTTGCCACTTTTTAAATCATCCATATACTTTAGTACATCACTGTAGTAAGAAATTAGATGATCTTAAAATTAATGCATTATAAATTTGCCCCCTTATATATTAGAGATAAATAAAATGTAATTTTGACTCAAAATTTCCCACTGCATGTCCACGTACATACATTACATGTACATGTATAAATGTTACCCTTTAAGCAGGCGTCCTTTTGGTCCTGTGCTTGGTATATCGGCTGGATTGAGGTGTGGGTTTGCATCAATTAGAAACCTGACAGCTGGAGAGAGTGGACTGTATCACAAACCTCTCAATAAAAATAACACAAAATCATAACTTAAACTAACACTGGTGGTGCTGCTTGCTTAGCAGATGTCGAAGAAATGGTTCTGACAATTTTCCAGCTTCGCAGTTCTCTCTTTGTTATTTCAGTTGCTCCTTGGAGGAATCCTGAGCTCTTGTAAACAAAAGCCTTCCTAAAAGCCGCCATTTTGTTATCACGTGATAACAACCACGCCCATTACAAATTTACTGGACACAGATCTAGTATTTTTATTCCGTAGTTTTTAAACACGTGCTGGTATAGCATTCATGAACTGAAACTGGTGGTTTGAGAAAGGAATGCTGACTATAAAACCAATGCTGAAAGGGACTGCTTTGCTGCGGTTCAATCGAATTGCCTACTGTATCCTCCCCTTGTACTCTTTCAGAGAATTTATATGAGCGAATTGAGTCTAGCCGTCCCACCTCAGCTTTCGATTTCTTAGCAAATGGAAACATTTTGTGGTAAATGTGGTCAATGAAAATAAACCTATTACGTATAGCTGAGCAGGAAAACGGATGTAGGGAAGGCTGGCTATAAAAGAAATGCTGGTTCTATCACTGCATATGATTATCAGCAATAGGAATGGCTCTGGTCTACACTCAAGATATGTCACATGCAGCTCCTGCCTCTGGTGGATGCAATGGTAATATTCTGAATTATTCAACAAGAGAACAGCAGGCAATAGGAGGAGGAGGAGCTGGAGGAAATAGCAATGACTGCAGTGTGCAGCATCTCTGCTATGAGCCATCTCCTCTTTGCAATTCAGTGAGTTGTTTTCTATTAAATTTCAATCTCACATGATTGTTATTCATGATATTCAACACTTTCATGCTTTCCTATTTGTCATCACAGACAAATGAATATCCAAGCACAATTACAACCATCACACACGAGCTGTCAGGCAATGAATCTTCCTCGCTTTTGAACTATTCCATCAACTCAGTCGCAATGTGTCCACTATACTGTCCCCCGCTCTCAGAGCAGGCTATTGGTGGCGGGAACAATCAAGATTCTCTTCATCCTGGCCTACAGCAGCCTCCCCCACCTCCTTCATCTGACGATGTCTGTTTCATGATGGAACCTTGCACTGGAGAGAGTGGGACAGCAATTCAAGGAAGCAACGGGCAGCAGCAGCAGCAGAGCCTCAGCTGGCAGGCATTCAAAGTTGATAGCTGGTACTGTATGAGTGATAGATCAATGCAAGACATGTAAGTAACTGGATGTATAGAGCTATAGAAAGCAGATGGGAGGAAATAACTAGAATGATTGCAATGTTTGTTTTTATGTTTTTTTTTCATTCTATAAAGAAACCATGATGAAGTGACTTGCGGATTTGCAGTCGAAGCTGATAAAGGTTTCAATTATTCTCAATGGGACGAGAGCTTTGTGTGTCAAAAGAAGAACCACTTCCAAATATCGGTGCAACTTAAGCTACCCAGAGTCCCAAAATATGTGAAAACCAATGTAAGCTGTATCATTGTCCTTAATAGCAAGAATACTTGTGCTTCAATTACAGGCAAACGGTCATAAGTTAGAGCTCATCAATTGCTTTGGTCTTCACTTATATGGAATGAAGGTGAATGCATCTTTATCCTTGATTTCCCTTTAATCAATAGCTTATAGTTTGAAGCTCCCGAATCAATAATAATGATAGAGATGTCACGCACTGACAGGTCGAAGCTACCTTACGAATCACTGCTGTGAGTTGATGAATTATTATTTCAAGCTCTTAATATTGTGTTTTAGAAAATAGAATTGGTAGAATCACAGTATCTTTAAGCTTACCTGATTATTTAATACCTTTGGTCTAATGTACTTGTGTTAGTAATACACTATGAATATATTAGAGAGAGAGAGAGAGATGTATGAAATATAGTGCCCTGGTACTGCTTATCATCAGGTTTCAATGTGTACTCAGTTAAGATTGTTCTAAGTCAAAACACATAACTTTATTAGGTCATAGTATAAGAGTTATATTTGCTCCTACTTCAGAATGATTGTGTATGTCACTCTGAGTTTATCTTTTGTCTGTTGATGTAATGGTTTGTGTCCCAAATGTGGTTTCACTTTTCAATTGCTTCTCATTCTAGGATTGATCTCCCAAATTTTCCAGATCAGCTAGTGAAAGCTAGTGCCTGTCGTCTACACTTTAGGTATTGCACAAGTCCTATGACACACACATACATAAACACTCGTGCCATACTTGTATGCATGTATGTACATGCTGTGCTTAATGATTGTTATCGTTCAACGTACTGTCGTAAACTATCACTGTTTTTCTTCTAGTGAGACAACAGCTAATAATATGAGGAAAAGAGGCAAACCAAACCCTGACCAAAGGTCAGTGCATCCAACCACACCTTACTACATACATATATGTACATACTGTACATGATTCAAATTCATATATTGTTTAGGTATTTCTCTTTGGTTGTTTCACTCCATGCTTATACTTCTACTGGTAATTATCCAGTGGTTGCTTATGTGTCTGAAAGAATTATTGTTAGAGTAAGCTGGTACAATAGCAGTACTGCGTGTGATGCTATATAGCTATACATTAATATTGTTAATATTGTCTCTTATTTGAGTCTTATTGCTTGTTTCTTTATTTACAGGCTTCTAATCCTGGACAGTTTGATAATGAAGGTGATGCAACGTGGCTGAAAGGAGCCAGCTCGAGTGGTAGTGACACTGTGTTCTATCAGGTAAGACAAAGAGTATTATAGACAAACTATTGATATAGTTTTGGTGTTTGTATTTAGGGTAAAGTTGGGATTAATACAGAGTCACCTGATGAAGCACTTACTGTCGTGGGTAATGTACAGGTAACAGGTCAAATATTACAGCCATCTGATGCTCGTTTGAAGACTGACATTACACAAGTAAAAAGAATTAACATATCATACTAGCTAATCTATTAATAACCTTTTCTCTTTTCTATTTTTCTCTTTAGATTAATACTTCAGAAATGTTGACAAACGTTGAGAGGCTGACCCTCTACAGTTATGTTTTCAAGTATGGCGCCTTTGGGGAAGAGAAAGAGAAAGAGGTCACTAAAGAGGTTGGGCTTCTAGCTCAAGAGGTCAAAAAAGTTATACCTGATGCTGTTAAAACAATGGTAAGGTTACAGACAGAAAATTAAAATTTAATTTAATTTTGTAAGTAGTCGTAAAAAGTTTTGTTAGTCTTTGAAACACATTCGAAATTTATTTCAATTGCTTTCTTGTAGGTGATTAAAGGAAAAGATGACACTATTTTAGTTCTGAACAAAGTAAACTAAATCAATGAATGATCAAAGTGTTTTATATTTTTATTATCGTGTGTGTTTTACATTAACTTGATAGGACCGACTACTAATGGAGTCTCTTGGTGCCATACAAGAGCTTAACGGAAAGAATAAAAGGACACTCCATCTCATTGCAATCCTCGCCATATTATTCTCATCTCTTCTTTGTGTACTGATTGTAATAGGACTCTATCATTTAAAATAACTTGCTTATTGTGTTGGACACTTACATGCATTATTATTATTATATACTACAATTTTTATATGGATAATCATTAAAAAATAAGAAATTGGTGCACTTAAATATTTATGTCATGATACATCATAATACACAAATTAATATATAATAAAATAATAATAACAATAATGATAAAATAATAACAAGAATAATAATGCAATTCTACACAAACTCAATACTGTATGTCAAGGAAAAATACATGTGTAAGGGAATAGGAAAGGTGTTAGTTAGGAGGAGAAACGGGTCATCTTTTGCTAGGTTCTTTAGCTACAGACATGTCATAAAGTTGGTTATCCGAGAAAGGCTTCACTGATGTAATGTATGCAATAATCTGGTGGAATAAATCAAAGTATAAAATTTATTAATTAACACATGTACAGTGTATACTTACATCTAGTCTAGGTGCAAAGTCATAGGGCATTCTTTGGTATTGTAGAACACCATCGATCATAGAAGATAGCTGTAGAAGAAGAGAAAAAGTAAAAATAATAGTAACACAGGACTTAAAAGTATTAATTTATAGAACATAGTACAGGAAAAATCAGTAACTGCAATTCAAAATGGAGTGCTAACCTTGGTCATTTTAGCAAAGTTAACAAGACCATCACTATTGTATGTCTTGACTCCAATATCAAGACAATATATTTGTTCCAGGCATGCTCCGACATATGGTAGTGCTGACGGAAGATCACTAAAGGAGGGGACAAGAGTAAAGGGGGACAGTGAGGTTTAAAAGACTTACCCTGTCTTCTCTAATTCAGCGGCTGTGATTCTAAGGAAAAAGAAAAAAAAAAAAAGTAAAGCCCATCCCAAATGGGTAGTTGATCGTGCAAGTTTTGATCACAAAAATTAACATATTTCTAGGCAACCTTAAAGTATCTCAAATTTTAACAAAAAATATGAGGTTCCAAAGTTAACTTACTCTTCTAATCTTTCACGCAGTTTCTTGCATTTCTCGTGAAGGTCAGTTATATCCTTTAACTTCTCATATCTCTGACGCGACTAAAAGAAATGAATAATAATATTTGACTCCCTAATATTCAATTATAAACACAGTACATGCCCATTACTAGTATTGCATGATTTGTGCATTCACGATCGTGTGCTTACCTTTCTTTCAACTGCGTCCCATGTTTTGGATAGTCTCTTTATGCAGGAGGAAGAGAGAGCAAGTGTTATTGTCATCACACTGTGCATGTCGTGATGCTTAAAGCAGTGCCAAGCAATACACACGAAGTGCTCAATAACTAGTGCCCTATTAGCAACAGTATCACGTCTTAATACTTCAGTGCATATCCACAGACTCATCTATAGGGAAATGATATGATGAATATATAAAGTTCATAAACTACACTGCAGTAGCTACATGTACATCAGCTAATAGCACTATTCCTTTTCATTTAGTTATTAATGTACAGTATGTCAACTTTAAGTACCTCGTTTGTAAATTTGATCATTCTACAGACGTTTGGAGCTAGTCTATCTTTGTCTTTCTTCTTCCAGTTGCAGTTAAGGAGCTCACTACAAGAACAAAAACGTAATTTATAGAATGGGCCTTCTAATAATTACATGTACTAGGACAATGCTAGAACATTTATTCCACTATATTACTACTTTACCTTCTCAGTATGGCATTATAGTGAGCAAAAAGGATTAGAGTGATTTGCTCAGAGATGGTTTTAAGGAAGCCGGACTCTCTTGATGTCTTTGAGCAAAGATCCAGTTCCTTGTCAACAATGACTTTTGCTGGCCTCTCCCAGTCTATGTCTTCTAAGATTGTCACCTAAGAATGAGAGAAAAAGAGATAATCTTAATGGTACTATTATCAATCATCATTGTTATTATCATTATTATTATTATTATTGTTTAAGCTAACATCAAGAGTTGTCACTCGAGCCAAGAGGTTTCCAAAGCTGTTGTTATCATGCTTGAAGGTATTCTGATAAAAGCTAAGAACCCTATTAAGGGGAAGGAAAGGCTAAATATCATCAAGAGATACTGTAGTCACTGACTCTAGTGTGTCTATTGCTAGCTGGGACTCCTCAGTATCACTCTCAATTGTTTTTTGTAAGAATTCTTCTAAAAGGCCAGTAACCTCAGGCTCCTTGAAATCCTATGAAAATGAAAAGATAAAGAGAAGAAAGAAAGAGAAAAGGTTATTAAAATAATATTCATTACACAAAAATAAAGTACATTTAGCTATCATAATATACATGAATAAGCTACTTATAATAGAATAATAATAATAATATTCTGCATTTGTTGTTACCTCAAAATGCACTTCAATCCACTTCATGAGGACACGGAATATTTTTTTAGCGAGCATCAAGTTCTTGCTACTGAGCTTTCTCTTGTTGGAAGGAGACGCGTCATCAGATCTATCACCACGAGACCTTATAGGACCTGGAAAGAAGAAGGGCAGAAAGAAATATAATATACACATACACATATGCTGTAATTAATAATGCATGTCAAAATAGATGTCATCCATTACAATCCATCCTTCCCCCTTACTTGATATAAGGTCATCAATGTTGCTGTATCTAGGAGGTAGTCTGCTAGTAGGACCAAGAGAAGTGTTACGTCGAACCTTTGAGGATTTCCGAGGTGTTTCCGGGACCACAGGGCCGCCGCCGCCATCAGTGAAATTAGAACTCAAGGACTTGTTAAGCTTCCCTCTCTCTTTCTTCTTGAAGAGCCCACCAAGACCTTTTGCCGGTGATGTAAAGGCTTTTCGCTGAGGCTCCGGAGACATGAAGTAGAGAGAGCTAGAGGGGTGAAGCTGGTTGCTGACGGAGGCCGACTTCCCTCTCGACTGTTTATCACCTGTTTTCTTTTTATTGAAACCAAGACTAAACCGACCGGTACGCCTAGGACTAGGTGCTTGGAGGTGAGTGGGAGAAGGGTCGGCAAATTTGCGAGCTATGGTCGCCGGAAGACTGCAGAGAAGCTCGTCCTCGACACCAGGAGACCTCTCCAAAGTACCAGTCCCTCTGCTGGGCGTGGTGGTCGTCGTTATTGATTTATTGGGTTCTCTGCCACGAGGTTTAACGGACAGCGCCACGAGGTCTGGCTCTGAAAATGAGAGATTGGAAGCGTTTGAGAGTCGCTCCGAAGTCGGATGAACCGAGTTGTGTCTGGCTCTGACTTTACCCGTGTATTTCTGATAATTATCCTCGTCCTCCACAGCATCATAAACCTCATCTTCGTCCTCTTCTTGTGGCGACTCCTTAATCGGTTCTCTGGGCGGAGACGGCTCTTGTAGACTAAAGATCATACTACTCACTATTTCCTGGGCCCCGTCAAGGTCTTTAGTGATACGAGTGTAAGAATCCTGAGGAGTGAGGCAGCGAGGAGGAGGAGGGGACATGACTATCTTATCAAGTGGCGTGAGATCTTCTGATTTTCTAAGTCTCTGAAGAGTATCGTCAAACATGGAGTCAATGCTAGGCTCTGGCTGAGACATGCTGAAGCTGTGTCCAACCGGGAGGGACATCGGGGGGAAGTCCTCTTCCTCCGTGTCTCCATAGTTACCGCTCTCTCGGCTCACCGGGCGATGGAACGGGAGGAAAGTCCCTTCGAGGGTTTTAGTAGGGACTGAAGATGGAACGAGAGCTTGATCGGGTTCCTGCCAGCCGTTCTCGGCCTCTCTCTTCGTGTCGACGGCTATTGGAACTCCCGAGGTGTAGGGGGAGGAGTCTGAATCGGTGCTAATGCTAGCACGATTAATGACCTCGTGAACTGGTCGAGGGTTTTCTCTTGTGGGCGTGACTACACTGCCGGAGAGAGAGGGGGCAGGGATCTGCCTCCGAGGAGTATCTGGACTATCAACTGGGGAATCTATAGAGACAAAAAAGGATAAAATAATTTAAATGGAGGAGAGGGAGAAGAGAAAAATGAAAAGGAGAGAGATGATTACCGGAATCTGATCCGGAGTCGGAATAGTTCTGTGAAGTTGCCGATATTGAGGTATTGCAGCTGATTGCATCCATATTATCTGCATAAAATAAACAAACAAGAATCATTGATGTCTATGTGTATACAAGACTCCTGATTACCTTCCATGTTAAAAGTGAAAACGTGATTAGGGCCAGTCTAAAGCATTGATAAACAAACAAAAAATAAACAAACAATAATTTCACAAACAAACACAACAACTTATTAATTATTACGAATAAAATGCATCACGTGCAATTACTATTATACACATTATGTATTGTTGCATACTTGAATGGCACATGTAGGATCTGGTGTCTTCTCCTTTGGGTCATCGATGCAGTTCAAGAGGGCAGTCAACACGTCTTTTGGTGTAGTGAATGACGGATAGGTATTGAGGAACACATCAATGAAGTCCTCGTGCTGAGGGTTTGTTAGATGCTGGAAGAGTTTTTCAAGAGATGCGGCAGCAATCTGTCAACAAAATGAATGCATTATAAATTTATAACCAATTATAACTCGGAAATGTCTGCTTGGAATCAACTCAAATTTTCTACACAGTTTAAGGACATAGATATGTATCAGAAAATGTAATAAAAATTGGGGGTGATTTCGAAGCCATTTTTCGGAAAAAACCATGGGCTATATGGGTCTTTTTCAAAAATTGACTCATTTAAAAAAATTTTAATAACTCAAAAAATATTTGTCAGAATCGCCTCAAACTTTCCACACAGCATAAGGACATCAATACGCATCAGAAAATGTAATAAAAATTGGGGGTGATTTTGGAGCCATTTTTTGGAAAAAACCATGGGCTATAGCCTTGAGTATTTTTCAGATTTTTGCCGTTTTTTTTTAATGGCCGTAACTTGAAAAATTGAAGTCTGAATGAGCTCAAACTTTCTACATAGCATAAGTACATCAATATGCATCAGAAAATGTAATAAAAATTGGGGGTGATTTCGGAGCCATTTTTTGGAAAAACCATGGGCTATAGTCCATGCTTTTTTTCAAAATTAGCTAGTTTTTGAAAAATGCTAATAACTCTGGAATTTCTCGTCGGAATCAACTCAAACTTTCTACACAGCATAAGGACAACACTACGCATCAGAAAATTTAATAAAAATTGGGGGTGATTTCGGAGCCATTTTTTGGAAAAAACCACAGGCTATATAGCCTTGGGTACTTTTCAAAATTTTGGCATT
Organism: Amphimedon queenslandica; assembly: GCF_000090795.2. Classification (NCBI taxonomy): domain Eukaryota; kingdom Metazoa; phylum Porifera; class Demospongiae; order Haplosclerida; family Niphatidae; genus Amphimedon; species Amphimedon queenslandica. The sequence goes on along the minus strand of NW_003546308.1, from coordinate 238,686 downwards.
TTTCCTGAAATGGCCGTAACTTGAAAAATTGAAGTAGGAATTCGCTCAAACTTTCTACACAGCATAAGGACATCAATATGTATCAGAAAATGTAATAAAAATTTGGGATGATTTTGGAGCCATTTTTTGGAAAAAACCATAGGCTATAATAGTCCATGCTTTTTTTCAAAATTAGCTAGTTTTTGAAAAAAATGCTAAACTGAAACTTTCTACACAGCATAAGGACATCAATATGCAACAGACACAAGGCAGTACAATCTTAAATCTTTCGTAGACACTTTAGTGAAAACTACGCAGACTGGAATAGTCTACATGCATGATCCATCTTTCAACATTTACAGTATACAGTACTCCTGGTTAGTTATGCTGCATAAGTAATTAACTTTGCTACAGGCTAAACAAAACTGGCACTCAGTAACACGTATGACACACAATCAATAATAGCACCCATACAAGTGATTTATCATATTAAAGCTAAGTGTCAAAGTGTAGGGTGCACGACCAGCGAGGCTCTATTTAGTAAACATAGTACATGACTTCACTGCGATGACATACGAATAAAAGTCATGCACATAAACACAGAGATAATACATGTATGTACACTGTACGATACAGAAAGGAATGAAACTGGCTACACTGTACGGTCTAAAACCACATCCTTAACTTTATAGGCTACCACAAACATTACTGGGGAAATAATGTATGACTAAAGTGTATATATATGCATGAGTGATGACTGGATATGAGTAATGGCTGGTTGTATGTTGTTCCCCTTCTTAATCTTTCCTTGTTTTTTTAAATCAATTAGAATGACTAATTATCATCATGCTCTGTGTGCATGTACTTATATGTAGATTCGGTCACTTACTTTTGGGACATCGGGTATTCTGTGATGTAAAGAGATGGTGATTGACAAATTAGGAGAGAAAGGAGAAGGAAAGAGAATGATAAAAGTTTTCTTTCGATAATCATTAAAGGTGACTTACATGTTCTCAAGGTCGAGATCAGATTCATTGATATTGATTGCCTCGAGTGTCTAAATCAAATCAAAATCAAAATCAAAATCAAAATCATGATCGCATTTGATCCACCTTATGTATATGCTCCACCCACTGCTTCTTCTCATTGGGTCTACCAACTCTTAGCACGAGGTGCTCTCCAGTAAAATTAATACGAAAACCCAACATATCCTGCTCAAGACCTACAAATAAATTAATAAGTTAACCAGTGAAATACCACTGTGCTTACTTTAATAGTAATACTACACTGAGATATGGCACATAATACAATAGGCCAGAGTACATGTACAATTGTGTTTAATTGTATTTAATTGTATTTAATTGTATTTTAATTGCATAATTGTATTTTTTATATATGTATACATGCATGTACAATACTTGCATGAATACAGTGGCATTCACTACTTATACAAATTGGCTCTTGAGATGTGACTCTCGTTACACAAAAAATGTGACCTTGGCATTCATTCATTAATCGGTCCATTAGAAGCAATGTTTATCAGGTACAGTAAATAAGGCAATGACCATATCTCATCCATTCTCATATACCATAACTGACTGATTTCCTCATGCAACTACTAGACTGTAGCACAAGGCTACATTGATGGGGAGTGAGACTGTTAAATAAGAGACGGCATTTTGATGGTGCCCCGACCATTTAATAATAGTAAGGAGTAGATATCTAATTGATTGTGAGAGTGGGGAATAATGGGGGTCAGAGTTTGTGATAGTGGGAATTTTGGACACAATTCCACTGATAGAATTAGAGATAAAACACCCACACCCACACATGTACAATTAATGATAAAATTAGAATGATTATACGTAATTATGTAACAGGAGGTTATTTTGATAAAATCAAAAAAGGTTTGTCTTACAATATTTTTTAAAAATAAATGAAATAAGATTTTTTAAATTACCTGATTTGATGTCTGCTTGTATTATCTGTCCTCCCATGTCAACATTCTCATATAACGTGGCACCAACCAGCGAGATCATTGCATTCTAAAGTAGAATAGAGGAATAATGGAGTAGGGAATGTATGATTATGACAATGTGTGTGAGACAAACCTCTGGAAACATGATGTGGTGGTTCTGTGTTTTGTCAGCTAATGCTATATGAGTAGTGAAGAGGAAACAAGTCTTTTGTATCTCTTTTCCTTTCTCTGTTACAATGACAGGACCTGAGAGAGAGAGAGAGAGAGAGAGAGAGAGAGAGAGAGAGAGAGAGAGAGAGAGAGAGATGACAAGAGATCACTTATTAATACACTACTTCCCTACCTTGTTTTACAAGTTTAGTGTCTGGATTAAACATCTCAAGTGGTATAGGACCATCGGCTGACATTTTCATAAAGACCTTGTGCTTCTCGGCTATGCTCTCCCACTCTCCTTTCTCATTCAATAGCTCCTATGGACACGAGAAGGGAAACAGAGAGCAGTAATGTAATAACAGTCAATATTGTCGTATATAGTTAAAACTGACTGAGAGATCACATTATTAACACACAAGATAATAGACACACACATATAGAGGGGCAATGGGAATAAAGATATTAGTAATAATAATAATAATAATAATAATAATAATAATAATCTATTTTCAATGTAATTGAATTAGGCACAAAATTAACATAAATGCAATGTCACTGGATGAAAGCCTACATTACTTAATAATACTCCCTCGCTGCCCATATCTCTTCCTTTCACTCTCTCTCTCTTTGGTATGAGGGTATATTGATAAAGCTAAACAGATACGGTAATATGAAAAGGACCAAACTCAAGATGGACAACAATACCATACTAAAATCCTAAATAAAATCCTTATTGCATTAACTTACATTATATTACGACGTTATATCAAATTATAATGTTTTAACTCTTCCAAGAGGATGATGCAGTTAGCACTAGGTGCTGTAAACTGGAGAAGATTTACATGTACAAGAGAAAAGTACCAAAGGGTATTTTTGTACAGGAGTTTAGAAAGAGAAGCTAATTTGTTATAAGGCATTATCACTATTACAAGATTAGTACAGCAGTAGTAGGTTAGTAGCACAAAGCATGCATGAATCTATATCCTTATTAAGGTACAAAGGCTTATAGGGTAATGTAAAAGGAAGTACAATAGACAAGACAATCCACTTATAGTAGATACGTATGTAATGTATGCATGATCTAATGGCAGTGAACACTTACCACTTGTAGAGATGTGATGTAAGAGTGAAGTCCTTGTATCCTTTTTATGACTGCATCATTAACATATCTTGTCCCTTTGATTCGATCCTCAAGGAATGGCTTTAAGAGATTCGAGTATTCCAATAACTATACACAAAAACAACACAAAACATTAATAATTATTATTCCTGTGTTTCCTCTTACCCTTCCTGCTGGAACTCTCATTAGGTCTGCTAGTGACTTTCCTTCTGTCCTTGCCTCCAAATGATTGAGTAGCATGCTGATCTGAGGCTTAGTACGCCATTGAGACAACTCTCTCTGAATAATAAAGAAAGAAAATTGATAGTATATAATAGAAATTTAAGAGAGTGAAAGAAATTCGAGATGAGGAGGTCAGGAAGTAAAGACCATGACAGACAGTACATTTGTAACCCATTAGCTAATCTGGAGACATAAAACTTCATACCATACTCCACTATTGAATTAACCTCTCTCTCTCTCTCTAACTTTATATAGAAGTCAATACAAGGAATTTCACTTAAGCAGCTAATATAGACATTGAGATATACAAAGTAGAGGCTGCCTAGTTTAGTAGTTGGTATGCAAGGGATGTCACACAGTAATGACTGATTAATCCTAATAAGGCTTACAGGAGAGAGTAACAATTCCTCACCATATTATATCACTTTACACTTCTTATGACCCTTTGGCTGTCCATCTCTTTCATCTTCCCTGCCTCTCTGTACCACTTTCCTTTCTCTCTCTCTCTCTCTCTCCCTCTCTCTAGCTTTGTGTATGTACTTTATATACTTCATTTCTCTCCTAACTCTTTAATCTTTCTCACTATATCCCTTCATCAACAGCTAATTCTTTGATCCTCCTTCTCTCTCTCTCTTCTATTGTAGACATGATCCATTCTCTTTGTAGTGGCAACAGGTACAATGTATATTCCTGTTTCCTTACATCTACCATAAACAATATGTGCCCATGCCCAATAATAATACAAAACAAAGCCAAACACTATTTCAACTAAAGCCAGCAAAGACACATTTATCCATACACTGTAATTTTAACTATACGCATTTCCAGAAAATAATAATAATAATGTACAATCTATTACAATAGTAAGCCTATTATTGATAGCCTATCATTGATGTGTTTCTCTTCTCTCCCTCTCTTTTACCTGCAGGTTCTGCATAAAGAACTCGGACTGGAATCCACTATACAGAGAGAATGAAGGAGCCGTCCTTTCCAGTATGACCAGAAACTCTTCGACTCGTGAGTCTTTGGGTAGAAACCGAAGGTGATACAACTGATCATATAGTAACCTGTGGAGAGCTAAGATCTCAGGACTAGAGAGAGAGAGAGAGAGTGGGAGAGAGAGAGAGAAAGAGAGAGAGAAAGAGGGGGGAGAGAGAGAGAGAGAGTGAGAGAGAGAGAGAGGAAGAGAGAGAGAGAGATAAAGACAAAGAGGAAGAAAGAGACAGATAAAGATAAAGAACAACACGTTAATTAAATAATTAATCGCATATTCGTCGTCTATATAAGGCCACTGCCTTACACAACATGGAACACAAATATCAAACAATCTTCTCTCCCTCGCCTCAATCCATGCCTATAACTGTAGAGTAGCTAGACACAGCTAACGTGTGTTTGCAAGCTCACCAATTAGAGAATACCATGTCGGCTAGTGGGGGCAACAACACACAGCTATATGTACTATAGCCACACAATCGCAACTAGAGACAGTTTTGATTACCATCATACACAAGACAAGCAAACACTGCACAAAAGAAAACTATCAGTCTAGCTATAAAGGATAACAGGAGAGGAGGGTTCAATCCTACTATACATGTACATGTACACAAACACACATACATGTATGTACATGTACATGTACATACATGTATGTGCACATGCAATCTCAGCAAAACAATAGACAATGGGCATCCCATAGTGAAAAATTCCTTCATTATCATTTAATACATGCCCATGTAAAATACACTACATTCTGAGGAGGTAAATGTCTCTCATATTTAGCCCATAAGACTTGTTATCTCATACTGATAAAGACTAGAAAGTTCTCCTTAACAATACATGAGGTAATTACTCAATGTTACTGAACACAATGAGACAGTATTTGTACTCTAAGGGGCTTCTTTTTATCAATATTATAAGAAGTGTAGTATTTTCAGAAGAACTATATAAGGAACTGTAATATTTACTTAAGAGCTACTACACATGTAAAATTACTATCAAACGGATACATTGATAACTGTACATGTACATACATGTACTCTTGATACTAGAAAGGGGCTGATAGGAGCATAAAGTACCTGTTTAGAAAAATTGCTTGTATCTGTTGCGTTGATATGACATCTTTCTTGAAAACTGCCATCGTCTTGATGGGCTGGTAAAAGAAGTGATGTATTGCTTCCAGAACATTCTTATACAACCTCTCTGACTCAACAAACTGCTGTATCAACTAAAGAGAGAGAGAGGGGGAGAGAGAGAGAGCTAGTGACACGAGTAGAGGACGCAACAAAATTTATTTGTGCTAATCATGTACAGATGATAATATTAGACTTCAAATGAAGTTGAACTGATTCTATTTGCCACCAAATGCCATTAGTAGAAACAAGGGGGCATCACAATACAGTGGAACACAACTATCAGACATACAGTATGATGCTACAGTATATATGCATTACTAGTACCATATATTATTAACTGTATATGTACAATGTACAGGGTAGTATGTGCTGCTGGTGTCGTGCATTGAGTAACAAAGAGATTTGTGAGTAAGCCATTGTATTTATAGTCAAAGAGAGTAAATGTCACAGATATGTAATTGGAGTGACTCAGATCACGTCTGATAAGCAGTGAACTTTCATTTTGGAGCTTTTAGTCTCCTCTCTCTCTGTCTCTCTCTCCCTCTCTGCCTCTCCCTCCCTCTCTGTCTGTCTCTCTGTCTCTCCCTCTCCCTCTCTCTCTCTCTCTCTCTCTCTCTCTATCACAAACAAACTCTTTCTTTTGATTCTCATCACAAAGCAATCACAAAACACACATACACACACATGCACCCTGTTAGAGTTTACATACACTATACATGCACACTGTACCATATGTTATAAATAAGATGGCATCGGGAGGTGTTGTTGTCAATGAGTACAAGCGCTAGTATAATAAACACACACACAAGTAACCATTCGCTGTTTGTGTGTTCAAAAGATACTGAAAGTGCACAATCAAAGTACATGTATCTCCCAAAGTTCATATCAATGTCACCAGTGTAGCTTATATCTAGTTTTACATACGACAACACAAACAGAGCAAAAAGTATGCATACATTTAGTTATTAGTAAAAATGTGTGTGTGTTCCTTTACTTCTTGTGCATCTGCTAAGTCTTCAAGTACTGTGGACTGATGGAGCTCAGGTACAGAGGGTTGAAGGCTGGACCATTTCTTGAGTGAGCCTTGTGCCTGTGGTGGAGAAAAAGGAGGAGGAGAGAGGGAGAGAAGGGGAAAATACAAAAGTGAAAGTGATTGATTCAAAGTGAATATAGTAACTACAAAGAGAGGAAATTGAGTCAGAAAGGGAGAGGATTTCATGAAAGCAAACACATTATGACATTATTATGACTGTCAGTGTGAGAAAAAACACGACATACAAATTATTAGTAATGTGTACCAAACATAATTTCCACTTCCATGTCAGTGTAATGCCACGCAACCCAATTCCAGTAAATATGAATACACAATACTGTCAAAGGCTATATGCATGTAGATATATATATATATTAGTATATATGTGAGCATGATGTAATGATATTCTTGGCAATAAAAAATGGTAAACATTTGTTGATCAGTATAGCTACAGTCAAGTGCATACGTTTTCAAGTAATGTTTGTGTTTTTTATAGAATTTAAATTTAAAACCAACTCACTAGTTTATCCATAATTGCATGCTTTAAATTTAAGAAAATGGAAGCCATTTCCTTCTCCCATACATACACACACACACACACGCCCTCTTTGTAGGTATTTCTCTCTCTTATTATTCTCTCCCATTTCATCAACAGATAACTGACAAGAAAAAATGTCCACTAAAACAAAGGAATGTCAGAATATTCCAAGGCAATTGATTATTATTCTAACTAGAGTCCCAAGAGAACAACTCTTCCTCCCATCCCCACACAAAGCTAAAGGTGTGGCCGAACACTAATCACTACCCTCATTAGCCTATTGGGGGTTCTAAAAACACACACACACACACTTTGGCATACGATTCATGTTAATTTACATTGAATATACATGTACACATGTATATTACATGTTATACATGTTTTATTTAGAGTAAGGCTATCTGTGCTCTCTCTCTCTCTAGTCTAGTACTACAAATTATATTTCGGAAGAGTAATCATTTTCATTACTGGCAGATGCACTAGTATTTACTCATGACTGTGGTCAAAACATAGCTATTATAATCAAGTGATATAATGAGATTTGAAATTCTCACTCTCTTTCTCTCTCTCTCACCCGTCTAGCTTTCGTTGCATTTTCATATCGATTGACTTTGTGTTGGAGACGTTTCTCTCTCTTCCGTCCTTCCTTCACTTGCTGTCTGAGTAAGGCCATTTCTTTCTCCAACTCTTCAAGCTTTTCTCTCATGTCATTGTTGCTCTTCTCTAAGTTGGGCATGTTGGGCAAATTCTTTGATTCTGTGACCACAACGTCTCCTTCTTCGTGGTTTTTCGAATTTTTTCTCTTTGAAGGCATTCTTGTAAGATCAGAGCTACTGAGGCCATTGATGTGTCCAGGGAATAATTTCAAAGGGTGGCCCACGGGAGATTCGGGTATCTTATCTAAAGTTTCTGGCGGCGACTCAAATCTCTTCTTTAGCTCTTCCACCATTTTACTACAAGTGAAAAAAAGATAGTATTTTTCATGTTAATTACATTCTTTTTTTATATCTTTTTCTTTCTTCTGCAATCTACTGTTCTGCCTCGTTGATTTTTAATTGGGTGTTACATAATGTTTATCTTCAATAAAGTGCACTTCTCTTTTAAACAATACTTTGTAATTGAATTAAGTTCTATTGTGTGCTTAACCAAATAACAAACATTCGTATAACATACTGATTACTAAATAATAAAACTATAACTATACTGTTACAGTGAAAGTGTAAAAGTGACAACCGGAAAGTTTTTATTTTATAAAAATGGCTAAGGACGAGTATGTACGGATTATAAGCATACGGTACAAATCTATTAGCAATTCCTATTAACATTTCTTTCAAACAAAAGAGCCATTAATGACTAAGAGTTTTACACCAGAATTAATGCAATCCACACACCAGTCACTAACTCTCCCCCACCTCTCTGTAATTTGTGGCCAAATCTACAAACTATAGTACTCTTGGTATTGACAGGGAAACTCTTAACTCCATATTAACTCTATATACAATTACAATGCATACAGAGAGATAAGGGATCAGTGACTTGCTGTCTACAGCTTGTCAAAGATGACAGGAATGGCAGCTCTGAGGGAAACATCATGTCCACTGAATTCCAACAAGCACAAACCAAGAGGACACAGTGAGTACACAGCATCATAAATAGTGACAGCCTCAAGCTTTAGATAGCTACTACTATGTATACAAGAAGGGCTGGGGTAGCAAATTTTTGCTACACAACAGTGGTGGGTGCCTCAGCTAAAAATCATAGTGTCCAAACATAAATTAACTCACAGAGACTAGCAAAACGGCACAGAATCGTACTCACCTTTCTCAGCCACTGCAGGCGCCGCTGTTTAGCTGTAGTTACAGAGGGCGCTCAGGGTTGTTCAGTGGTGAATAAAAGAAACTTGTAGAGACAAATAGAACAGACGCGGGAGCAGCTAGTACAAGTGGCTGTTGCCTCCCACACCAACTAGTATTTAGCCTCTGTGCTGTCTGGAGAGGAGAAGGTCCAGAGATACAGACAGGGATAAACGCGTTTCCTGAGCTACTTCTAGATCAAGAGAGTAGAGAAGCAGTACACACTCTGTAGTGGATTCCAAATCGCAAGTTATTAATAAACACGGAGGCGGCCGCAATTATAAACACGTGGGCGGCAAGCTTGATGGATAAAACTAAGCTAAGGTTGTGGTTTGAGCATGAATATCATAATAATTCCTAATGAGCCACACCTTTGTTGTTTTGAAACGCAAAACAACAGTCCTTTGGAGCGTAGACTACATCCAGCTACATTCAGCAAATAAATGGCGGTGTACCTGCAGAATGACAGTCAACTAGCAACTAAAAATGCTCTCCCAATGCCAAGCAACTATTCTGATGGCAGCAAGACTGTGATTGCACAATTTAGGAGAGCAGTAAGCATAGTCTAATGGGGTGTGGCTCCCTAACAATAACATGTATAATAGCTTATTAGAGCTACTAATATCTTTAAATAATACAAATTTTTCTTATGGTAACTGCAGGTTCAAATAGCTTTGGAGGACCAGCAAGAGAGAGACGCATTGGTTGAGAGTCTAAAGAGATTTGAAAGGTCAGAAATAGAAATAAGACCAAGCCCTTATGTACACAAACCATAAAAATACATGCATTAATATTCTTGGATCACTGCATGCCAAAAGATTTAAACTTGAACTAAGTTATCATTGCAAAAGATGCCCTATGGATCATAATAAAACATAAAGCACTTGACTCAAAATAACAAATGACAATATTATCGACTTTATTTATGATTTCAAATTCAGTTTCCTCTTTTAATTCTAAACAGCTCGTACATTGTAGAGGATCTCATGGATGACCTCAAAAACTTATTAGATCATCCAGAAAAAAGGATATTGTACAAATACATAAGGTATTACTAACACACTCAGAGCATATGCCCAATAAGTTGCTATCTTATACAGTCCACTGATACCAAGGAGACTAAGAGGGGAATACAAATCCTTAGTACCTCACATACCTAGGTAAGGAATACAGTGTACTATTATAGAGAAGAAGGATAGAGAGAAGGAGAGAAAGGGATGGAATGTCAAATAGTCTTTAAACGAGCCGCTTTTACTAACTGTCTTGTTTTCTCTATTAGTTTTGAAAGGAAAGTAATTCGGATGAAGTTACAAGGAGCCAGTCATTCCTTTGGTTTCACTGTAAGAGGAGGTATGCAATAGCCTGACATTAATCATACATGATCATAATACCTTATGCTCATAGACATTAATCTCATAACTGTCATTATATAGGCAAAGAATTTGGCTGTGGCATATTTGTAACAAACGTTTCAAGGTCTTCAAAAGCAGCCCAAGCCAACCTCAAGGTAATAATGGGATGCTCTACAAAAGCAGTTTGTACCTTATTAAATATAACAATGAACACTTGGCACTGGATACTATAACAAGAAACCACAGCAACCAATAATAATTTCACACATACACTCAGACTGGAAATAAAATCATAACTTTTGACAGGGGGTAAACATTGAAGAAATTTAAAAATATTTACGGGCCCCCCAGTATTCAAGTGTATAAGTACATGTACAAGGTAATGAAGGTATCATAATGCATGAGAGATTATGCTATAAAAGTATAAACAATAACGACAATGTAGTATCTAAAATTTGGATTAGCAATTAAATGTTAAGGTTTAAAGTCTTTAAGTATTTCAAGGTGAGGTAATACTCAATGGCCCCCACTGAAAGAAACCAAGTAAAAAACTTGTTATGACTCCCTTAAGCCACCAAAAAGGAGTATTTTGACGTCCGATTTAATTATATTTATAAAACTAAGCCATATTATTATCATTAATTACTTTATTTTGTGGCTGGACAAGGTATCATAATTATAAAAGAAAAATACAAGTAAAGTATGGTAAAAAAAACCTACTGAGTAATTATTTCAACGTTATCTATTGTAATTTATATGTGATACATTGTACGTACATTACGTCAGCTATAGGATTACTTTTTCTATTCTAAAACAACAACACAACAGGCACTATCATGTGTATCATTCATTTTAGGCCGGCTACCAGATTGTGAGGTTAAATGGGCTAATCCTGTCCGAGTGCACACACGAAGAATTTGTGAGCCTCGTGAAGCAAAAGAAATCCCTAGTACTTGCTATTAAAGGTAGGACATGGACACTAGTACATGTACATGTACATACAATACATATTCTTGATGCATATATCATTACTGATGATGCATACATGTAGTTATGCTAATGTTAACAAAGAGCATGAGACCACAAAGACAGTTCAGACATACTTGAATGACTCAAAACACAAATATGCTACCCACTATGACATAGACATACTACAGACATAGGTGCAGGCATTACATTACGCATTAAATAAATATCAAAGTTAATTAGAGCCAACAATCAAATGTGGTCACACTAGACTTGTCTAAAGGAGACACTTACTCCACTTATGGTTGCTGTAGTTACTGACAGTAGACTCAGATGTATACTTCCTGTAACTGATCCATAAATGATAAACACAATGTGTGTGATTATACTGATGGAGGATGAGTAACAGCCCATACAAGTGACTGAGTCAGTCATAACAGACAGAGAGAGACTGCCAGTAGTAAAGAAAAGTGTCAAAAAATGCTGTGAGGTCATGATAGGTCATTTATTACACAAAAAATGTCTAATTGATAGATATAGCACCGCTATCATTTCACCCACTCACTAACAAACACAAACAAAAAGCCTACATGTTGATATAATACAATGCCAAAAGGCACGTGGACATAAATTATCAATCTCTTTCTTTTTTTAGTTGTTGGACTGATTCCTGAGAAACCGTAAGTGCTAAGCAATGGCCCATTAATAACTAAGTGTGTATATGTGTATGTACTTATAAAGGTCTGGAAGCAACATGGTTGTATGGAGGGAAGTGGTAGAGAAGGATCCCTGGCGTCCTACCACTAGAATTGTAAGTGTACGGTTTTTGTGGTTACACTTTTACATTAAAATGTTAAGAATGCTTATTAGAGCCACGTACCATTCATTATGCTACTGTCTGGTTTATATAATAACAGACCATACTCATAGCTTCCTTTTGAACTTAAGAATGGTCTCACTACTAATGGAGCTCAAAGTGCATAGTACAGACATGTATAAAAAAAAGAAACAATTTTGACATGAAGAGTGCAAATAAAATTATATTATTTATATCAGTAAATAGCGTGTACTCTCTTGGATTTCATAACACATAATGTAATCAGAGCTGTGTGTGTAAGCATTGATTAGTATAAAGTAGGCAGTCTTAGATATTAAGGTGTATCACAATTATATCTAAATATGGTCAAGTTATAATAGAGGGAATTAACACAATATAGGAAACACTTTGAACTCCTTATCAATCTAGATGCTTCTCATAGCTACCAATATGTCTTGAATATGCTGTGTACACCCACCCACTGGCCTCTTATCTCATCACATTACCATAAAGAGGGACACTACTAATTCATGTGGGCATGTCATGCATGTTAACATATGTATGTCTGACACAATAGGCATGATGCACTATAGGGTGTACCAAATGAAGTGTATATGTATTGTTGATAGGGTATGTACATGTATTATAAATAGGGTATGTATCTATTATAAATAGGGTATGTATTATCAATAGGGTATGTATTATTAATAGGGTATGTATTATTAAGAGGGTATGTCTTATTTTTAGGGTGTACATGGACCAATTCAAAGTACAAGGAGGATCCAAGTGACTCTCAGTGAAAATGAAACACTAGGAGCATCGTAAGAATAATCAGAATACCCATTGTGCATATAAATTGACAAACTAAGTTAGAGTGAAGGCAACAGTTTGTATTTCTTACAAATAAAACAGGAACATTAAGCTTCATTATGACCACATACTACCACTAGACATCAAAGAAATGATGTTGCTACATTACAATACACACACATGGCCAGTCTCACACAAACATGAGCATATGTATGTGTACATACGTACATACATGTACATAATGTCTCATTAAAATCACATTTCCCCAAAATGATAAAAATAATCAAACGGTAAGGCACAGGCAAAACATAGACACAGAGTTAATCAACATAGAGAGACACAATACAAATGTAAACTGTCAATATTCAGTTATCATTATGATATGTACATCATGTGTAGTGTGAAGGCAAGCTCAGCTATTGATGGTGGTGTTTTAATACGTGACATTACTCCAAACTCACCTGCTGATATTGCTGGCCTAAAAGTAAGTCAAACTGACACTCTCTCTCTTCTTTAATTTTTGTCTCTTTTTCTTTCTCTTTCAAACAGCGTGGTGATGAGATTATACATGTTAATGAGACTAGCCTTCTTGGAAAAACACTGAATGAGGTAGAGAAAATCTATAGCAAGAGAGAGAAAGAGAGAGAAAATGATAATATTTATCTTCTATAGGCAACTAGGATACTTCGTTCAAGTGATGTGCTTATGTTAACTATAAGAGTTGATGAGGTACATACAGTAATATGATATAATAATTATACTTATTATTATTATTATTATTATTAATTAGGGTTCAGCTCGTAATTCATTTGATTACGAAGGAGGAGAAGAAGGAGGAGCTTATTTTGATTTTGATGTACACGCCCTCTCCTCCTCTCACGGAGGAAACAGGACAAGACAGAACCACGACAGCAACTTTGAGCTAAGGACCCGCTCTCCACCCAATCAAAGAAAAATGACAAAACAGACATCAGTCAATCGAGTATCAGTGACTGACTCTGACGTGGAGCAGTCTCGCTTCATGCCCACCATTGCTCCAGCTACATTTGGGCATGGGCGCACACTACCAATGCCGACACTCATGGGACTTGGGACCGACTTTGACGTAGAAGAATCACATGATTTTGATGCCGCGCTAATGAGGCCTTCACGTGACTCGTCTGAAGAGCCGGTTGCACCACTTGGACGAGCAACGGTTGAGGGTAGAGACATGTCACCAACACAGGAGGAACCAGTCGTACTGAGGAGACAAACTTCAGCACTTAAGAAACCAGGAGGAAACAAAACAGTAAGTACTAGTATAAATAGTGCATACTTCAATAAAGATGAATTTTAAAAAGTTGACAAAAAGCTGACAGTGTTAATATATGTACTTTTATAATACTGCAACATGCATATGTATTTTGCTAAAGCCCAATCATTAAAAGATGCCTTGCAGTTACAGTCATTAGTGCTCTCTCGATTGGCTTCGCTGATAATAAACTAGTCATCACATAATTTGTGAGTTGTTGATTTGTTTCATGTTTTGATTTAGAGTCCGGCAAGACACCCAATATTTGATGACAAGTAAGATTTGATTACACACGGCATAGACATAACTTGATCTTTGATAATTCATGTACATGCAATATTCAGAGAGTTGAGTCATATACAGTTTAGTTGCATATTATTTTGAAAATTGCACTTGAAAGTTATTGCAATAGAATTTAATTAGAACATAAGTACATGTATGTGTATCAAAAAGAATTGTAAAAACAGAAAATCTTCTCTTATTCATTTTTGACAAAATACCCTGCACTATAGTACAGGGTCATTAGCCCGATTTTGAGCAGCTTTAAAATTCGCAAAAAACCAATTTTGATCAGAATCAGCTCAAACTTTCTAGACAACATAAGTACCATATATGTATATGCATCAGAAAACGTAATAAAATTGAAAAATTTTCTTATTTTAATTTTTGGCGAAATTTGGTCAAAATCCCTGTACTATATAGCAAGGCTGCAAAAGTCGTGGCAGCCATTTTGTTTGGGGGTGAATCCTACTTAGTAACGCTACCGCGTTACTAATAGTACAGGGACTTTGGCCCGATTTTGGAGCAACTTTAAAAATTCATAAAAAATCCAATCTCTGTCGGAATCGACTCAAACTTGCTACACAACATAAGAACGTTTATACGTACCAGAAAACATAATAAAATGAAGAATTCCTTCATATTAATTTTTGGCAAAAAGTCCCTGTACTATATAAGGGACTTTGGCATAATTTTGGAGCAACTTTAAAAATTTGTAAAAAAATTCATTTTTGATCGAAATCAGCTCAAACTTTCTACACAACATAAGTGCATGTATACATATTAGAAAACATAATAAAATTGAGAATTTTTTTATTTAATTTTTGGCGAAATTTGGCCAAAATCCCTATACTATAGTACAGGGACTTTGGCATAATTTTGGAGAAACTTTTAAAAATCAAAAACATGCCTAATTGATGCATTTCATTAAATTCTTGTCCTACTTGATTTCCTATTTTATTTCCTCATCTCTCCTACCTACATTAACATTGCTTTATCTTCATCATTAATAAAAATTATTTCTAATCCTCTACCAACAGTATACAGATCATACCAGGCAGCATGAAAGCCAATGCCAGCACTGATACTGTCAACACACGTACTAGTGGAAGCAACATTCACCCTAGCAATCTTACTGTAAGCAATTAAAATGCATACATGTACATGCACATACAAACATCATTATAACATTATTGTTACCATCATAATTCATGTACATGCAGTTTAGTCAGGATATATTGGAAGGAAGGCAGGTACAACACCACACAATACCAAAAGTCAGTACCTTTTATTTTGGGTGAAGATACTCTTGAAATGGTTTCCCTTAACTTTGACAATAGAGTGGGCCACTGAAGTTGGCAATAAGAGGAGGAAGGGACACACCACTTGGACCAAAAATAATAATATCAAGAATAATTGAAGGAGGAGCAGCTCATAGCTATGGTATTATAAAAGAGAAAGAGAAGAAAAATATAAAAAGACAATAATTATAATCATTTTATTATTTTCTATTATAAAGGTAAACTCAATGTTGGTGATCAGGTGCTGGCATGTGATGGTGTTAGTCTCGTTGATGTGTCACATGATGAAGCTGGAGAAGCTTTCAAGAGAGCAATGGACTCACGCTCGGTAAGTGAACAAAAGGTTCTAAAAAATTATAAATTATTTTGTGTTATGTACAGGGGTCTATTGACCTTGTTGTTGCTGTCAATCCTGAGCCATAGCCAAGAACTTTGCCTCTTCTAAAACTTTTTTGAAGCTGCTACAAACACTGTCCTGTTTTTATAGTTTTAATAACATGGTATAAAACTAATTTTTTGAAATAAAAAAGCTATAACTAGCTATCAAATCACTACATGGCAGCCTAGCCAGTTTCAGATAAACTATTAATTAAAGTTTATTAAGATCACTGTGATTTAGAAAGGTCACCATTCAGAAACTTTTTGATCCCTCCAGAACTCTCCATTAGGACTACCAGGGGGCAACAGAGCACAAGTGACTGGTGTGACAGCTCCTTCATCAGGAGTCAGGGGAGCTCTGTCCCCAGCCATGTCCATCTTCACCCAACCTGGACAGCAGCTGTTAACCAATATGTCTTCCTTGTCAGAAGCTGCAAGCTCTTTAGCATGTATCTTGCTGAGGGCAATGACTGCTGTTTTGCTTGTACCATACTTGGTATTGTTCCAGCCTAGCTCACTAGCTTTACCTGTTTTAAATGTATGGTGTATCTACATTAGTAATATGAAATAGTTCATAATGTACCTTCTCTGATAACAGAAATGTATTCTTCCATCAATGATACTAGGCCAGCCTGAGTCAGATTAGGATCTGTGAATTTAGCCTATATAAAGGATATAATTTTGATGTCATTGTATTTAATTTTTATTGAGTTTTCTATTTCATCATTTTCTGAATGTACATACACTAGAATATGCCCATTTATATTTAACAAGTTTATCAAAATTACAGAGTGCACTCCTAACCTTTACAGCTGGTCCATATTTACTAAGTTTCCCAGTGAATGATGCAACGTTAACAACACGAGCTCCAGGACGCAGGAGAGGGAAGAAAGCACGAGAAATATTTAGAGTAGCTGTGAAGTTGGTAGCCATGGTAACAGTGGCTTGTTCCAAGTCAGGAGCTATTGTATAAAATGATACAATTATAATATGCAAGAATTATAAAGATATAATTGTTCAATTTTACCAAAAAATAAATTTAATAAAATAAATTTTAATTTTAATTAAAAATTTATACAATTGTTCAGTACAATATCAAGTATCAAACAATGCAAAATGCAGTTAAAATATTTGTTTAATGCAGCTGGCAGTAGCTTTTAATTACATTAATATTAATATAGCATATTCATAGTCTAAAGATGTCATAGCAACCAGTTACAGTAAACAGACACACCCTGCAATACTCAATGGCTACTGCAACAGCCACTGACTTTTCATCGATTCCTGATAATAAAGGATGCAGTGGGTACGACTATGAGTTCATTGATGGTGAGCCTAGGGATCAATTAAAATGCAGCATTTGTCACCTTGTACTACGTGATCCTCATCAAGTTACCTGCTGCTCAAACAGATTTTGTAAAAGCTGTCTAGACCAACTACAAGGTAAAAATTGTCCTTTATGTCGAGAGCCAATCAATGACAACTACTTCAGAGATGGTGGCATCAATCGTGAGATCATATCCCTTAAGGTTTACTGTACTAACAGTGAGGAGGGTTGTGAGTGGCAGGGAACTATTAATGAAACTGATACATCAATTGATACTCATCTTAATAGTTGTCCCTATCAACTGGTACCTTGTACTAATGGATGTGGAGAGAAGATTAGGAAAAGTTCACTGAAGACACATCTGACAAATAACTGTCCTAAGCGCATTGTTAACTGTCAGATTTGTAAACGAAAAGGCACACACCAACTGATAACAAGCAGGAGTCATCTTGATGAGTGTCCTGACCTCCCAATCCAATGCAGCAATGAAGGTTGCAATGAGAAAATGCTACGACGTTCACTAGCATCACACAATGAGACCTGCCCTAAAGCTATCATACCATGTGAATACAATACTGTTGGATGTGATGAGAGAATGAAGAGAGAAGAACAAGAGAAGCACAATGAAGAATCAACAAAAGTACATCTGCAGATGACAAAAAAACAACTACAGGTGACAACAGAAACTCTGAAAGCAGCCCTAGAGAAGAAACATCCATTAATAGCATCAAATGAAGTATTTAAATTAAGCCAGTTTGCAGAAAAGAAAGAAAGCAATGGAATTTGGCAGAGTCCAGGCTTCTACACTTTACAAGGAGGATATAAAATGGAATTACATGTTTGTCCAAATGGTTATAAGGAAGCTAAAGGTACACACGTCTCTTGCTCCATTGGCCTCATGGCAGGAGAATATGATGATACATTGGAGTGGCCATTTCAAGGAGAAGTTACTATAGAACTACTGAATCAACTGGAGGATAGGAATCATAAGAAGGTAGTTCTTTCTTATTATGAAGCAACTCCACATGAATTCAAGGAAAGAGTGCAAAAAGATATAAGCTCAAAACTTAGGGATATACCTGACTTCATATCACAAAGTGAATTAGGTTATCATCAGGTGAGAAAAGCAGCTATTCAAATAAGTCATAGGTCCATGCCTCATGACAGGTCATTGTATAACTGTCAGTATCTTAAAAATGATTGCCTGTACTTCAGAGTCAGTGTGAATCATAGATCAACGACAAAACTATGGCTGGTAAAAAAGGACTAATACATGGCTGTTATCAAATTTAAATATTAAAGCTGAGTAGGATATATTAATAACAGTTTTAGATTTTAGATTTATCCAATAATAAAAAATTATTTAAAATTTAATTTATGAATATGAAATTGTAATCTAATGGGTACATAATGGTATCATGTAAAATGAGGTAACTACAAACAGATATTAGAGTACAGGAAATGCTACAAAACAAATCACATGTAAAATAAAAATTTAATAGAAGTGCATTTTCCATGCAAAAATCCAATTCTATAATATTAATAGTCACTATATAAGTTGCCTATATATATTATCCCTATCAATTTTTATGAGCATTAGGCCATTCCAACTATAGAAATAGATTTTCTATTCCCATCTGCATTTGATACATTATTTAATTACATGCATATTGCAATAAAAAACTTAATGAACCACCTGCCAGCACTAGCATCAGCCCCAAAAGCTTATTTGAGTGGCTTTAAATTATAATAAAAAAAATTTCAGCTAGATAATTAGACTTTTATTCCATGTATAACATTTTGTACATTAAATTAAATAAAGCAAAAATTTAATTTAAATATAAATGAACATTTTAAATTTTTCCATTGTTGATACAAATACATGTAACAACAAAAATCTAAAGTTAAAAATTGCAAATAAATGAGACTAAACTCACTACAATTTATAGTGTGATATTCTAGCACAAAGCTTGTTTGAAATAAAGTCGACACCGTATTATGATTATAATTATACCATACATAGTTTGGCTATAAATAATAGTGCTAAAATGGCAAACAAACCCTGTAATCCTACAATGGCAGCATAAAGCACTTAATGGCTTATGCTTTATAGTCACTGGACTATCATCACCTCAAGAAATGTAAACTGTAAGCCTTAATAAGGTTATAACAGCATAAACTCTCACATGACATGATCTAGAATGGCTACTGCTAATGGTGCTCAATATGGTGGTTATAGCTATAAGTTTGTTGATGGTGATCCTCCCAATGAGTATCAATGCCATATCTGTACACTGGTAGCACGGGATCCTCAACAAGTTACCTGTTGCTACAAGATATACTGTAAGAGCTGTCTGGATACACTAAAGAGGAAGGGCCAAGGGTTTATCTGCCCAACTTGTCGTAGCTCACTAGAAGGAAAGTACTTCAAAGATGGAAGAGCAGAAAGGGGAATAAAGTCACTTGAGGTTTATTGCACTAACACTGATAGTGGGTGCCAATGGATGGGGACTATTAATGATATCGTTACTCATCTTAATAATAGCTGTACCTATCAACAGGTACCTTGTACTAATAAATGTGGAATGAAGATGAGGAGAAGTAAACTGGAGACACATCTGACAGACGACTGTCCTAAGCGAATTGTTAACTGTCAGTATTGCAAGCGAAGAGCCACACACCAACTGATAACAAGCCGAAATCATCTTGATGAGTGTCCTGACCTCCCAATCCAATGTAGTAATGAAGGTTGCGATGAGAAAATGCCACAAAGTTCACTAGCATTACACAATGAGACCTGCCCTAAAGCTATCATACCATGTGAATACAATACTGTTGGATGTACTAAGAGAATGAAGAGAGAAGAACAAGAGAAACATAATGAAGAAGAGATAAAACAACATCTACAATTGGCAATAGAAACAATAAAATCATTAAAGCTGAGAAATCCATTAATAGCATCAAATGAAGTGTGGAAACTAAATCAATTTACTAAGAAGAAAGAAGGAAATATGACATGGTTCAGCCCAGGCTTCTACACATCACCAGGAGGATATAAGATGTTACTACGTGTTTATCCTAACGGTACTGGTACTGGTGAAGGTACACACATCTCTTGCTCCATTAACCTCATGGCAGGAGAATATGATGATATTTTGGGGTGGCCATTTCAAGGAGAAGTTACTATAGAACTACTGAATCAATTGCAGGATAAGAATCATTGGACACGTACCTTATTATATAATAGATCAGCACCAGATGTATCTAAGCAAAGAGTGAGGGAAGGTAGCATTGCAAGCGGTGGATGGGGTCCCTCAAAGTTCATATCACATGAAGAGTTAAAGTACAAACCAGTTACTAATTGTCAGTATCTTAAAGATGATAGTCTGTACTTCAGAGTCAGTGTGAAGGTTACATCAAAGACAAAGCCATGGCTAGTGGGAGCATCAAGGATTATACAAACAGGAAATAAGGAACAACTTTAAATCTTAGCAAGTAGTGCAAATGTCTTGTACATTTAGTGTCTTATTTTAAAGTGTACAAATTGTTTTTGCTTAAATATGTAACTTTAAGCATTATAATATTGCTAGTTAAATAGTTAAATTATGTTAGAATTGGAATATTTTACTGCCTTTATTATTAAAATTTTTAATTGTTATGTGTTCATTTTACACATGTGCTACTATCAGGTTTTTAATTTTACTTTTTTTAAATTTTGCTAAATTAAAGTCACCTTAAAATATTTCATGTTTATAAAATGCATTGCAATACCGTATAGCGCTTTAATTTGGCGATTGGCGGTTTGCAAGCAGAATCACCAATATTAAAACCGCCAATCATTAATGCGCATGCTCAGTAATGCATGTGTACACAAAAACCACCAAATTAAAAACCACCAAATTAAAAACCACCAATTACAATTTTACAGCAAAATCACCAAAATAAAGCACTGCCAAAATAAAGTGTTATACGGTACACACAAAGTTTTTCTTAAAT